>NC_092629.1:61188498-61488498 GCF_039555335.1 Amphiura filiformis | reverse complement strand
TAAAAATCCTTTCATTGTCACCTCATTTAAAATCATTAGAAAATTTAGTGCAGCTACTGCCATGGTGAAAACTATACCATTTGATATCCACATGCAAGACTTGACCTTAATCTTCCACACACAAAATAAATAAATGCATGTCTACCAGGGGGTGGATTTCGACTGGATGATAGGCCCACTTTAAAATTATAAGTCGGATTGTCTTTCAAACTTTGGAGATTGGGACGTTTTTACTGCAGTGACGAGATACTCACGGAAAAATTATAAACTGGCTCCAAATTACGAATCTGTATTAAAATTAAATGGCCTGCATTAAAACATGACTTGTGTAGGCCTATAGGTATGTAGCATTTTAACATGTCTTCTACACCTGGAATTACGAATATCGCATCGCATTTGCGCCTAAAAATATGCCTATTCCTCAAATGGGGTGCAAACTGCGATGAGATTTGGACATGTCAAGCCCCATACATAATTAAGCAGCCCTGTAAAAATGTATCGGATTTCATATAATTAATCAAAATCAGCTTGATTTCTAATAATGGTTGTTAAAACCAAAGTAGCGCCCAAAATTCCAAAATCAGTAGACCCTACGTTAATATTCCCCTTTATCATGTTTATTTAAAAAGGCATTTCGATGTTGGAGGCCTGCATGCAATTGCACCACGTGCAGGTGAAATAGTAATCCCAACTTGAAAAGTGAGGTGCAATTTTGCACCTCAAGAAAAGTGCTGGGTGAGACCATTTTTCTAGGGCGAATGGTCTTATATGCCCATGACCTACGATGTGGCGCTGCCAAATGATCCCTACTCACCATGACCCACTCAACCACCACCACCTAAAGCTGAAGACCTATGGTTGAAACCTGGTCTTCGAAGTATGTTTCTCATCATCACATGACTAATTGAACCAAGTGCCAGCAAGGATGTCACATCCTATACCCTGCCAGATGGTTTGTGCCTCGTGCTCGTCGACATAGTCGACATGTTAGAGTGTATCCAAGTGGCGAATTACATTTTTCTCAGCGTATTTAAAATAGTTGGAATATGGTTTCCCCAATCTTGCAAAACAAGTGTGCCTCCCAGCAACGATTTAATAACATTCATTTCTGAAACGTCTTGTGCAAAACATTCTAACATAATGTTTAAATATAAACCCGACATTTAAATGCTTTTAAAACGTTTTAACCATAACTAAAACACGTTTATAACGTTTTAAAAATAAGTTATGTTTGTCGTTGGGTCATCAAACAAATCTGCATGGTATACAAAAACATATCGAGTTCCAAAAAGAATATTACTGTCTTCTCAGGAGGACTTGCCCTTGATGGTGAAGAACCATTGAAAGATCTCATGGCGCTCTAAAAACATTTTTAGTTCTATGAAACTCACGTAGAATCTTTATTGGTCCTACTAATTTTCTTACATTTTCACGAACCCTCAAGTTCCACAGAGTGTCTTAAGCTCCTTTTGTGGTTCCTCCTAAGAACCTTCAAGCAAACATTGCTTCAAGGGACCAAAGGTTCTCCTGAGAGGGTTCCATTTGGAACTTTCTCTCCCGAAAGTGTAAACATATCATCACAAACATGCAGGCAAGCTGTATTATAGAAGCTTAAAACGATGCCAGGTTCACCAGTCATATGCCCCCTCCCCTCCAACTGAGCAAATGTTCATGTACCTGTTTCATTTGAAGTCGAACGAGATCATATTTTAAAATGTTGACGAAAAATTGTTACGGAAGTCTGTCATGATAACAGCTATAACTCTGATACGCAACATTAAGGCTACATTATATCGGACACATGTGGCTGCAATACCGTTATGAACTTGGCAAATCTATCCTTAATGGTGCAATGAAGTGCTGTTCCTCATATCAGGACTTTCCTCAATTTCACAAATGACATTTTCACCATCCATCCTGCATGGATAAAATGAGCACCATACTCCATATTAAATCATTATAAATTATTGAGTTTATGGACACCCTGTATACACCCTATAGGAATGCGTGATAGATGATACAACAATATAAACAACGTAGTAGCTGACGGAGCCACCGAGTACCCCCCCAACTTGTATGCAAAACAACCCAGCAAATAACGTCTAAATAATTGAGAGCCGTGAAGAAATGTTACGGCTCTCTCCCACTAAAACCACGCTATTGACGAATCAACGTTACCATGGTAACCAGTCATGTAGTACCGCGGTTACCGCATCATAGCTGAACCATAATGCTTCGGCAGTATATTGTGGAATATCACTGTCACCCGGGGGCTCATACCTTTGTGGGAGATATGAAAAGGACCCAAAATAGGAATATTGACCTATATAGTTCTTATGAGCAGTGTCATCCCCGGTGGGGAAATTATTTTTTATTATATATTCTTTACTTCTGATCTCTTTCATTTGACACCACTCAGGAGGTCATACCTTCTTGGGATTTTAAGATTTGAAAGGAGGGCCCAAAATAGGAATATTGACACGGGTCTTATGAGGAGTGTGACCCCCAGTGGGGAAATAATTTTAATGCATTCTATATTTCTTTCTCTTTCATTTGACACCACTCAGGGGGTTATACCTTCTTGGCATTTCGAGATATGAAAAGGACCCAAAATATGAATATTGACCCGGGTCTCATGAGGAGTGTCACCGCCGGTGGGGAAAATAATTTTAATACATTCTTTACTTCTTTCTCTTTTAGTTGACACCACTCAGGGGGTCATACCTTCTTGGTATTTCAAGATATGAAAAGGACCAAAATATGTATATTGACCAATGTCTTCTGAGGAGTGTTACCCCCGGTGGGGAAATTATTTTCATTATATTCTTTACTTTGTTCTTTTTCATTTGGCACCACTCGGGGGTCATACCTTCTTGGCATTTTGAGATATGAAAAGGACCCATATATAAATATTAACCCAGGGCTTATTATTATGAGTGCCACCCCCGGTTGGGAAAATATTTTTATTATATTCTTTACTTCTTCATCTTTCATTTGATACCACTTGGGGGTTCACACCTTTGTGGCATTTAAAGATATGTCCATTTCAGACCAAAAGGCTGGCAAGTAAGTAACATAGACTAATACCGTAGGCTGATACCATTTCATGGTTCAGCAAAAACCAAGATATACACAGAGTGGTCATATTACACTGCAGCACAGTAGCCCATAATCATGATAATATAGAGCTAATTTGGGTCACCAAGTTTGTTCACATGTAACTAACTCTTGCCAAATGGATTACAATCATTACATTAATCATTTCTGAAGATGTAGCATTCACAAGTATTTATTTATCTTAAGATTTGTGATATGTGTGTCTGTCTCTTCGCCCTTATTCTCGGAACTGACAGGTCAAATTTGCATTTGTTAGGTCATCCGAGATCAAAGGTCCGGTCAAATTTTAAAGTAGCTCTGATCGGGCTGTATCTCGGAAAAAACAATCCTCGGCATGGGGAGTATGAAACCGCAAAGGTCATCCGAGGGCAAAGGTCAGGTCAAATTTGAAGTTGCTTCAATCAGAACTCATTAAACGATCCCCGACCGAGACCTTGACATCCGAGACCGAGACCTGCAAAACCAGGTCACGAGACCTGGTCTCGAGACCTAGAACACTGCTATCAACTAGTCCAATAATCTTGCAGCACCCTATATACCCTATACATTGTATACTTTGGAATGTATCATAGGCTATATCTAACACCTATACAACGTCACTTTGGAAACACTTCGCACTCAATTGTTACCAAATTCTTACAACATGACCAGCCCTACAGGACGCACCATTGAATTTGATTCGGGGAGGTGGGCATGGGAATTTGGTTCGGACAAAACTTTTTTTTTAATGTGGACCCGGCCCCTACCTATGCCTTATGCAGAGTTTGGTGGGCAATTTTTTCACTCATAAGTGGGCGATTTTTTAATTTTCGTCTCACTCCCCTGGATGGTGCACCCGGGGCCGGGGTGCACCATAAACGAGTTTTAACAGTGCTCGTTTCCCAAATCAAAATTTTTTACTAAATACTAGTACTAGTATACATAGATCAATCATCAAGTGCATCTGGAAATACGAGTGTCATGAACTTCGACTAAGTATTTTCCTAAATCTTCTCGCACTTTTCCTGCCCGAAGATATGGCCATCCTTCAATCGCCACCTTGAGCCGGACCTTGAGACATGTCACTTTCACCCTGCACTTTAACACCTTTTTGAGCCATTTAAGGGACGCACCATTAGACTTCAAGGGGGGGGGGTAGGAAGTTGGGGTCGGGGAAAAAAATTCGCCGCCGTAGGAGGCGAAGTGGTTTTTTTCGCCGACGAAGGCGGCAATTTTTTTTAGTGTTGGTGGGGAAAGTTTTTTTTTGCTCAAATAGTGGGGAAAGTTTTTTCTTCAAAACTTCCTACCCCCCCCCCCCATTGAAGTCTAATGGTGCGTCCCTAAGCTCAATTTAAGTCATTTTTACACAAGGTTGCAAGACTTAGTGTTGACAAAAATGAATGTTAGGGTGTGTACATGGTTGTTTCCGGTGTTATTTTTCTGCCTCCGCAGGAGGTAGTATGCTTTGAAATTTACACCTAAAATGCCGCACATTGCGCGGCATGTAGGCCGATTGTACAAATTTATATTCTGACAAGTACTCTAATTTCCGCCCAATATCGAGAGCCCAATATATATCCCCCACCTCTTTGCGCCATACATAAATTCGCCTATCGCCATTTCCGAATGTTCAAAAAGGTAATCACGCTTCCTCAGCATGTGCAATAAATTAGCATTAAAATTAATCTTATTCTATAGGGATTCTAGAAACGCCTAGCACGTGGCGCCAATGGCGTGGGTCTATCAAGTTAATGAATTATGCATTAGAATATTTTCAAACTCATATGTTGTATAATTGAAGACCGAATTAAAAAAGACTAGCTTGCGTATGCCGTCATGTAAACCAGACCAAAAAATGCCATACTGCGCAGGTCAGCAACCAATCACGGCGCGCCTTTGTCATGACGTCAGACGCAAACTAGTCTTTTTTAATTCGATCTTTAATCCTAGGTTGTAACCTCAGCGCTCATCAGCAGCCACACCACCTCAATGCCTTCGGTGTGATCAGCAGCTTTATCGTTGAAGACAAGTTGGAAAACCGTTATGCTGTGGCAATGGGAATACACCTCAAACAAGGTTTAATTTCATGATTACATGAAACCTGATTATTAATGCAAAAACTTTGGCTGGAGAAGTTGAAGCTGACGTTCATGGCGACACTTTGGATGTGATAATTTGACATCATGGATTGTTTTGTGCAAAATTGGAGGTATTTTTGTGCCACGGCGAGTCAGCAGACCGACTGGCATGCATGCTAGGCTCGACTAGGCCACAATGATGATCCGATGCATTTGAACTGCAATGTATGGTATGATACGCCTAGCCGCGCCTATGGCCGGCTTCATTGCTGCCCGGGCATTGCTGTTCAAATACATGTACTAAAGTATTGCAATTTTATTGCGTTGATATAATTCGGAATAATTCGTTTTAAAGTATTTGCTTCCCCAATTCCCATGCGTGGTTGTGTTTTATGTTCTACTGAGTACTGTTGCAATATTTTTGCATGCATACCCATGACCGTTTCAAGACTTTGACTGAGAAATTTGCTTTTTGTTTGTTAAGATAAAAATAAAAATAAAATGCAAGAATCATCTTTCCCCACACAATACTTCTTACAAACAAGGTGTTGATATTGGCCCTTTCGATGCAAGACAAAGCACAAATGAAGGAAACAAAACAAAACAATAATGTTTTGATTTTTTATTCAATTACACATACAAAAGAGTAATGACCTATAAAAGACCCCCTAAATATAATAATATTAATATTATTTTAGTCCTGAATACAAAATATAATAAACAAGCATTAAAAAAATCTGAAACGTTACAATCTTAATTTTCAGTCAAAAAATCCACGAGAAATGACTCTTGATACAACTTAGGCATATATGCATTTAAAAAACAGAAACGGCTGCCTGCATCTGGAACTCTTCATATCTGAAAGTTTGAAGGTCTTATTTCATACATCAGAATTATCTGCCAGATTGCAAGATGGCTTTAGGTGACCGTGGCCCTATTGGCTAATGCACAAATTTAGATTTTCTTTCTATTTAAATAATATGTTAAAGCTTATGCCCTGTAGATTACATTCGGTTCTTGAGATATGGCCTGTCAAAATGGTGCGAACCCAAAACAAAAAATTGACAACAACTTTCTTTTTATTTTCTATATTTTTGACAAGTCCAGTTGCCAGATGATTTTCTAATTACATGTATGAATTATGCAAAGTAAAGATTTCAGATACAATTAAAAGAGCTATAGTAGGCCTACTGAGGCATGGTACATGGGTAGAACACACAGTGTAGACCTACTACAAAATTACGGTTGCGTTTTGGCAAATTTCAATTTGCATAATTAATTTGGGCCACTTATTAGAAAAGTTGATTAGGGCCCTAATTAATTATGCAAATGGAAATTTGCATGGAAAAAAACATTCATGGGTTTTATATCTTATTTTGTAGCCGATCTGAACATTCTACTTTGTACAATTCTTGCATATATAATTAGAAAATAAGGCCTACCTGACATCATTGCATATCAAAAATAAAAGAAATTTGTTGCCAACTTCTTGGTGTCGCGCCATTTTGACAGGCCATATATTTTGGTAACCGAATATCCGATTAAAATAAAATTTTCAGTCTTGTAATCAGGAGAGAATGGACTCACATATTTCAATCAGACAAAAATCTATATCCAATAGCGTTACCTTAAAGCTAGCAATGTGTCTCCTTAACTAATAACAAAAGGTGCCCACTGGTATCTTGGAGGCATTGTCTTTTTTAAAGACATTTCTTGTTTTAAAGTGTATATCAAATGCTGGTCAATATGCAGCCTTTTGTCCCGTTTCGTTGACAGATCATGCGATATAGGCCTATATAGGCCTAAACATGCTAAATGCCATCAGAAATGCATGAAAGTATTTTATGCGGGTCTGTCCATATTTTGGTAATCTTACACCTCACAAGCATATGAAACGATACACGTATAAAACAGTTATTATCAAAATTTAAATTAGAATTGTCTTCTTTATAGAGATAACAATAGCAGTATAACGTTGAATAAAACTTGTGCAACGTTAATAACGTTGCTATACCGTGCATGCATTGTTTTTAGACAAAAACTATAGGGCGAATCATTAATTTATTCTAGACACTGTTGTTCGAGGTACGGGTAATGTCGGGTTTGTGTGACAGGTATAAACAGCAATGTCAAATATAATCATCTATTTGTTTTCAAGTTTATTTTATTCAAATGATTGCTGAAATTTTGAAACTCTGCCAAATATCACAATAGAATGTTGCCTTCACCCTAAGAACACTGTTGTTACACAATGTACAGGTGCGAGTGTCATTTTAAAAATAATAAAAATATTTCAATGAAAAAATATAGGCCTACAAGAAACGTAATAATATGATGAAGTGGAGGAGGACTGAGTGACCTTCTGTTTCTAGATACAAAAGTTACAAGCTAATTTGCTTCAATTTTCTTGGCTTACAGTCTTCCCTGCTATAACCAATAAAAGGTCAACAGAAGTTCAATCCAAAAAAACTAGGCCTATGAAACTGTAGCTATATTAAATTAAATAGTGATAAAGAATCGTGCCACCATGCAAGTTTCAATAACAAATCTAAAGAACCACTACGCACGTTTATTTGCTCTCATTTGAAAGAACCTTCTATTTTGATTTCAAATTTGCCACATTTTTAACCATTTCGTAATATTTCAATATCAAACTGCAAACAAAGGGTTTGCAATCCCTGCAGCATGCAGCAGACCGTACGTGTAATGCCAAATTACAAAGTTTCAGAAACGCCGGTTATATTTCATTTTGGCACAAGTTTCTGCCATCTGATTATACTGAGCTACGTTTTGTTTCAATATAATACAAATTTTAAATGTGATACTTCAAAACAAGGCGCAGAACAGATTGTGGATAATCAGAAATGAAAGGAATCGTATCCACTTTTGTGGATGTATGCAGACTGCCTGTTTCTTGGTCGTGTCGCATGTTCTCCAACTCAGTCGGTATTCACATACTCTAAACCATGTCACCTACAAACCAATTCCATTATTCCAACATACCAAAAATCATGGTCAGGTTTGCGATTGGTATGAAGGCGAATCAATGAGACCCTAAAAAATACTCAAAGTTCAAGAAATTTATTTTACTTTCAATCACTTTTATACAAGGTATGAAGCATAGCCAAGAACGTTTCTGTTTTTCCGAAGTTAATACAAAAGACCAAAGAAACTGCTCAAAATTAAATTTGGACGACATTAAAAGCCTCCGCCGGTCTTTTGATTGTCATGGTCAATTACATCTTGTATAAATACATAATTATACGTGATACTTCAACTTGTACATACAGACATAGGGCTAGGCTAGATATGCCTTGTTTCACATCTCTATTTTGTTTGGTTGCTGCTGTCAATTTACTTTTCTCTGACGCTCACTCATGGCTTATTATTCGGAAATGAACTTTGACCCCTTTGCCACAATTTTGGCAGTAAAACCCTTGTGTGAATAAATCAACATATTTGCTGACATCGTGCTTTTGTATAAAACGGCATTAAATATCATTTTATGGCAGTTCTAAACTAAACTTTTTTCCTCAAATTTATACTAGTACCAGGCCTATAGGCCTATATATCGATATTAAATATACATTTTGTATGCCGGACAAATCTTGAGTAAAGTGCTCATTGCATGTGCTGCAGTTTATGTGTTTACTTGTTTACTTGTTTGTACGTGTTTGTTTGTTGGTAGGATGTTTGCTTGTTTGTTTGCTTTTATGTCTGATTGGTTAACAAATACAGTTGTTTATTTTGGTAAGTAGGCCTAATACCTCACAGTAAAGGACAAGGCCTTCGCCTATCATTCATTTTCTAAATTGGAGGCAACAGCAGAGAGTCAGCAAGGCGTCAAGCTTAATAAAAATCTGTATGTATGTAGATTTCCGTATATGAAAATCATTGCTTTACCGATATGCATAATGTTACATCCGATTTTGGAAACATATCAGATGCATAGATCCCCGATACAGATGCGTGGAAATCGCTTTTCTGCATGACCTACATAGCTCATCGATACTCACATAACCCTTCGCATGCGCATTCAGGATCTGGATCTGTACCGCGGGGATCTGTAACTATACATTTAAACATGAATTTTATATGATTATAATTGGCATAGAGCTTTTGTTGTTAAATTGTTGCTTTTTGTCGTCGAGGAGAGATTTTTGAACCCCTATTTCTCACATGAAAACCATTTTGCGCGATAGGCGGAAACCTCTGATCTGTACAGCATACAGAGCTCAAGTGACTTCAAATTAGACTTCATCAGTGCTGACTTTGACTCTCTACACATGTGTATAATCGTGTCTCCCTCCCTTGGGGGTATATTGATGATTCTCTGTATACATGACCTCAGCTGAGGATACACAAGACCAAAAGACCTTGGTGAATGAAAATAACACGGTCATCATCCTACACATAAACCAACTGGAGTCTAGCGTAGAACTGCTGAACCAATGCTAGGCATGTTTGTATATGTACTCATTGTTTCAAGATGATATCAAATATATTCATGAAAGTTGTTATTAATTTTGTAATATAAATCTTGTATCGATATTAAAGACAGGAAAAAAGATTTAATTAATTTTTAAAATATATTTTTACCAAAAAATGAACAATATTCATGTTTGTTTTTAAAAATTAACATTTTATAAAATGTTTGAGGGTCATTTATCAGACATCTGCAGCCTTTCCTCTGGACATGATGAACTTGATGCTCACTCAGTGGTATGTTTTAAACGTGAAACAAATATAAAGGGTAAGTACTTACAGGAACATCATATGCCTTTGGCGATGGTTTTGCCTCCACAAGTAGCAGTACCGGCAAAAGCGCCGAAAAAATCAAACTAAGTCCAACTACTTTCATGGTGAAAACTGCCTGTATTGCTCAGTCCGAAGCTATTCCAAAACTGGTATCCACGGTGATGTTACTATAGTAAGCTCCGTGATGAACTTTATGGCCTATTCACCATAACTATCTATTTATCTATCTGTGAATTAACACACAAACAGACATAGAGATAGACCGCCCGGCTTGGCTGGGAGTAGCAACCCAAGTCAACCTTTCAAGTCAGCGAGAAAGGTAACATACATCAGAGAGTCGGTGTTGCTATCAGCAGCGTGTCTGATGATAATAAGGCGCCCAAATTTTACATAATTTGCATTCACATCATCATGTTTGAAGACATGAAAATTGACAAATACATCAATACACAAGCATGCCTCGCAAAGCGGTTTTATTTTAATGCGCCCATGATAGGTGGCGGAACCGGGGACACGCCCTAAATGTTTGCAAGAAAAGATGCCCCCACTAGATATCTTTTTTAAATTAAGCAATAATCTTCCTTTTAGCACACCCGTGTTTTGGGCCCAACTAGGGTAAAATTGTCAAATTTTGTGCGCACTATAACCAAAACCGCCTTCATTGGAAAATGGAATACGCAAGAAAGTCTTTATAGTAAAAACCTGAAATATGCTCGTCCCCGGCCCAAATTGTAAATGCTTCAGCTTCAAAACCTTTTGTATGCATAAAAATAGCCCAATTGAGGCGACACACCGGCGGTATCAGCAACACTCTACTTCGCACAAGGCAAGGCACATTTTCTGTCGATTGTCACCACTTCCAGAGGTCATCATTATTTTCCTTGAATGTTCAATGGTAGTATTAACAGTTTTTAAAGGACGAAGCTGAACAAAATGTGCCGAAACCACACTTTTCGTGAATATTTGTTGTCAAATAAATTAATTACTTTGAAAAATACTTGGACAAGCATCCATGGAAACAATATTGGCCCTGTAGTTTGTATTAGTCCTAGAAACTATACTAATTTACTATAGCATATAAAATTGGGCGCCCAAGCCTCCGAAAAACTCGTGATAAAAAGAGAGGAACCCGGGGAGGAACCACGAGTCTTGGCGTTGGAACCATGAGTCTTTGGCGTTGAAAATTGTAGCAACGCAACAGTTTTCTCTCGGTAAGACGTAGGATAAATTCTTGTTTTATGAAGCGTAAAATTTATGTTATTAGATTTTGAAGAGACTATGGAGACACCAGGCAGCTAAGACTTCTTTATATCGATTTAAAGGGAAAATTAAGTGGGTAATTCCACAAAAATAATATGAGCAAGGTCTACTGACGATCAAAGCTTTTAGTTTCCTGGACAAATAAAATAATACCCTTGAACTAAAGTGTATGCAGGCTAACATTTGAGATTTTATGCATTATACGCAATTTATTCCATTTTAATCCCGGATAATAATAAATCCTTTCTTTAATGCATTGATTTCGATATGTTTGATTGCAGAATTGAGTCATTTCATTGATCAAAACAATACAAGTATAAAAGGAAGTTTTAAAAGAATGGAATAAAATGTAATTGTATCATGGTCAAAGCCCGGGGGTCAAAGCAAATGACGCTGGTGCGGTACAAGGTTGCATAACAACATCAAAACAAACGATGTTGCAAAACAATGGAGATGTGTTGACATCATCAGCAGAGCCCCAGGTACGTCGATTTATAAGAGGCATTTAAGGCAGGGTAGGCCTAAAGTTTACCATTTTTACTGAAGTCGAAAATATATAGCCTACACAATCAAAATTGTAATATTTCCAATGTCCATTTTGTCTTCGGTTAAAAAGGTATTAATCATTGTTTTCAAATATAGATCCGCTAATTTTACCAATCTCAGTCCGCTGGGCCCCATGTTAGACCATCCCATGTTAGACTGGCTTTTTTGCTAAATTAATTGGGCTACCCTGGGTAAATATGAATGATAAATAAAATACAACAACTATACATGTCTTGAGATATGTTAGAAATAAACTTAAGAAAAACCATGGGACAAACTTCGTCAATTTCTCAGTTTACTAATATGCCCTACTATACTACTTTCTGGTATAATTTTGAACCCGAATCAACCATATCAAACAGGCGGGTCAAGATGTCGCGTCGTCTGCTACGAAATTCCGCGTCAAATGGATACAATTAAGTATAACTCCACAAAACGGGGCGGGGCAAAGTAGGGGTTCTGAGATGTGATTGGAGAATGCCTAGCGGTTCCCAGGGACCAACAATAAAGACATGTGTATTAACCCTGGGGATACTGGGCAAAAGGATGATTTTTCTATGAGCTTCTATGCACTTCTTTGCGGCACGTTTCTATGCAACTACATAGGCCCTACAGCGCGATTAAAATGTACCTGTTTGAAGTTTGGAATATTTTCGGAGTGACAAAACCAAAAATGAATTTAAAATAATAACATAATAATAACTAGTGGCAAATGGTGGTCATAGACCACAAACCTAGCTAGGGCATGTTGGTGTTTTAGAGGTATCTGGCCAGGGGCGTAGCAAGCGGGGGACAGGGTGGACAGAAGTCCATGGGCCCCAGGGTGCAGGGGCCCCGAGCACAAAAAGCGAAAATTAAATAAGGGCTGATAATGTAGAGCAGGGCAGGATTTACCATTGGGCCAGATGGGCACGGGTCCAAGGGGCCCAAATTGCCCTATGCATCTTTCTTTTAGTTTTAACCCCGCATTCAAATAGCAAAATTCATGTTGAATTTTTTCGCGTGCATTTCGCGCAAATGTCCAAGTAACATCGGAACAAAATATGTTAGTCCCCCTCTATATTATACGCAAAACTTGGCCACTGACTTGAGTGCACATGCCTTCCTCGGCACGTGAGTTCGGGGCTTCCCAACTTTGGCCCCTGGTCATGAAATTTGTTGTCACTGAGTTTGAGCAAAGTATTGTGAAACTATAGCTCTCAATATCTAAGCCGCTCTTACTTTATGTTTTGTATGTATTTGCTATGGAGCAAGCAGGGCATGATGGGATACTCCCTTCAGCTGCTGTGCATAAATACTAATAAGGGACGCACCATTAGAATTCAAGGGAGGGGGGGAGTTTTGAAAAAAAAAATTCCCCCACTACATGAGCAAAAAAAAACTTTCCCCACCAACACTAAAAAGAAACTTTCCCCACCTAACTGTATAAATGCATGAAATTTTTTTTTTTTTTTTTTTCCTTTGGCGGCGAAAAAAACTTCGCCACCTTTGGCGGCGAAAAAAACCCCCACCTTCCTCCCCCCCCCCCCCCCCTTGAAGTCTAATGGTGCGTCCCTAAGACAGCCGGCTTTCGACACGCAAGAACAGTACTAATAGTATTTCAAATTAATTTGCATCATTTCAGCATATTTTCCTGACTTATAATGTAATATTCAATTTGTACATGACTAATGGTGAATTTATGACTTGGTGATTTATTGTGATAAAATTAATTTTGGTTTGTTAAAGTAGATCACGCGGTTCACACAAACCCAACTCAACCACCTCACGGAAATAGAGCCCAGGTTCAAAGCCTGCCATTTGTTCTCTAGATTGATCCTTCCAGGTGATTGGGCGGTCACACCTTCCGCGCTACATTTTTGTATACCAATTATTTTAACTACTTCTCTTTCAAATAAAGTTTTGTCAATAAACGCGCCTACATTCTGAACAATGCTTTATAACATTAATTTTTCATGTGAGTCACGCAGTCGTCAGTTGGAAATAACATGAAAAGAACATGAATTAATTTGACGGGAAATCCGTATGACTGGGTACCAAAAGTTCAATATTTGGGCCCTTGTGAGGTAAACTGACTGGTATCATCAGCGATTTCCAGTCACATATCTAATGGTGTGAGGAAATTAATCATTTCTTTTGAGGTTTTGAGCTGTGGATGGAGGAAGAAAGAAAGGAAACAATTTTACTTATCATGCTTATTGTTAATTTACATGTATATAATCTTGTCACGCCCTTACAAACAAGAACATTTTTTGTAATTTTAAGAACAAAGTACAAAATATGGTTCAAGCATGCCTTTTAACATATTTATTCACCAATCTTTGCCCAAGAACAAATGATAATGAGACAAATGAAAGAGAATAATCCAAAATAATTAAGGTGATTACGTAACTGATGCATGCTTGAACCACATTTTGTTCTTTGTTCTCAAAATTACAAAAAATGACTTAGGCAATTGACGTAGCAGGCTGACGACATCGCTAAGATCTCAAACATTCGCAACTGAATTCTAATATATACATTCATAGAATGACCTTTGAATATTGGGTGCAAAAACTCATACTCCAACTCTTGAGGTCACAATTTGAGCTGTGATAGTTAATAGAGGTTAATGAACTGTGCCATGGGGAACGAAGCCATTACGAATCATAATAGTGAAGTGATAATTGCTCAGTGGCAAACGTACAAATAGCACTAAAAACAATTATTTAGAATTCCGCATCATTGATAGTGAACAAATCCCAAATAATCAAATACTTTCATTCATTTTTAACCAATAGCGTTTGTAGACAGCTTCAAATTGAAATTGGTATTAAAGTGGATCGTTTTTTCAAAAGCAGGTTAAAAATAGATTAGTATTAATTTTCAATAAAATATTAGCATTTACTGTCAGATATGTCCCCTTTAATTTTGAGCCGAACAAGTGAGGTAAAGCAAAGAAATTCAGAATTTACAACTAGCGCCAAAGAATGCATGTCACGCCGGCGGTTGTAATATGGTACGATCCTCTGGCGTGCGTCTGTGTGTGTCCCGCACGCCGTGTACGTAGGTGTGTGTTGACATCGCATACGCGTTCGACTAATATTTCTATCGTAATAATAAAACGCTGATTCCGGCGGTTTATTCAAAATCTCAGATTTTGACAAAACTACAGCACCTATAGTCTTGATTTTTTGCAGAGAATCTTTCTTTACTAAAGTTACATTACAATCGTGTAAAAACCTGAATTTAACATTTTTTTGAGGGCGTTCTCCTCAGCAAATGTTATAATATGGCTTTAATGTAACAGATGATATTCATCAGGGCTGTGCTACTAACCAGTAATCAAAATATTTCAAGAAGGGTCGAGAAGGAGAGGAGGGGGAATGTGACTTTCATGGGGGTTTGAAAGGCAAAGGAGGCAAGATGTTATACAGTGGGGAAGCTTCCCCTTACCACCATGGCTACGACACTATAGTAATTAATCATATATCATATTATGACTTTGAAGTTTATCAATTTACGACTTTGGTAGATCTAGATTTAATGTTGAGATGCGCTCTTCCCATACCTCGTATACAAGCATATACAGGGTTTTTGATGAAAGCTTAACTTTAACGAACCAGGCGTATATATACCAATACAATAGATTGGTCTTACAATAATACTTATTTTTATATGCTTGGATCTGTAATTTATTTGCTCAAACTCCATGATGGCGCCTGGAATAATTTAGCTTTCAACAGAAGCACTTTATATGCTTGTAGACGGGGTTTTACGGTATACCGTACTACAGTGACTCTTCCCAATGCATAATCCTTAGCAAATTAAAATGTTCCAGCATATTTCTTGATACGTGCATGCGGCATATAATTATGACTTACTCCTGAGGCTAATTTAGGCATCCTTTACGTTCAATTTAGGCCTATAGTCATGATAGTAGGCTTAATCATGGCCTAATCTACTTACAGTTCCAGGGGAGTGATGCATGGTGATGGAGTATTATAGTGCTACATGCCTTCAACTCATATTCTTCTTTTTTCATTCATTCATCCTCCCATGCATTCATTTTATCTTTCATCATATTTTATAAGGGGGAAGTCCATACAATCACCCACACACACACCCCCCGACGCGGGTATGTGGATTCCCAATCAAATTAACCTCATTTTAGCCTTAAACATTAAGGGTACTTGCCCATCAATTTCATTCAGGGGCGTGTTTGAAAAACGGCACAGCGCATTAGTAAAAAGAATAAAAAATATTAAAATTTTCACCGGGGTTCGAACCACTGCCAACTCCACTATGCCTACTGTGCCACCACAGTGCTGTGCCACGGTGAGTGTGATTAACATTCGGCGATTTTAAAAGATATAGCCTACATATCAACACGTTTCTAGTGTAGGCCTATTGAAAATCAGATTTTGGTAGGAATACGGTCATAGAAAGACATATGACTCTACTTGTCTGTTTGTTTTCATTTAATACAAATTAATTTTGATGAATTGAACTGGTACGACTCTTAGGACTCGTGATAAACGACGATTAATTTAGTAATAATAAAATGAAAACGCTGGGTCATTCACGACGTGATTTGTAATTCATGTCAAAACCTGGGGAGGACCACACACATCTGTGTTGCATGTATACGTGCGCAATCGATACTCAATGATCCAGACAATAGCGTTTGAATATACCGCCCTTATGTCACCGTTGCGGGAAGATATACTATAGGCCTACCCTAATAGCTTACAACAGATACCCCACCGTAAATAGCTCTGTTCATTACCTCGCTGTCCCAGTATATACCCGTAGCGTATGCACTTTTGAACCATATTTTGTTCAAAAATGATAGGAAGGGACTGTTTTCAGCTAAAATGTTGGTTATCAGCAGATGCTTGATGATACCGGGAAGTGTTGCAGAAAGGTAAGCGTACTCTTTATTTATTCAAAATATCACATATCAATGAATTTAAATTGGAAATCCAAAACGGAAATGTCAGGTCAAAATTTTCACCTTAGAATTATTGTGAAATAAAATCAAACCAAATTTAGGCTCCGCAAACAACGTCCAATTATTCCCATTGGTGTTTGCTACACGTGCATATAATAAATTATGATTTGGTGCTAATTTGAGAAGAGTTAATGCCTCGAGTTTCAAAATACACCGAGTGATGTTTTTTGATCAAAAACATCGACAATTCAAGACACTGTAAAAACAAATCAAGAATTTTCTGGGATAATTGCAACTAAGGGAGCGATCGTTATTTATGGCAGGGGGGGGAATGGGTAAATTTAGGGGGAACACGAAATTTTTTGTGGTCTTGAGGGGGAACCTGAAATTTTTAGTTGAACCAGGAGGGGATTGTTAAATTTTAAATGGAGAAAATTGGGAAAACAAGGGGAACGCGAAAATTTTGAGCGGACGCGAGGGGGAACGCGAAATTTTTGTCGATATTTTGCCAAAACACCCATTCCCCCCTGCCGTAAATAACGATCGGTCCCCAAGTATAATGAAAGTTATGATCTAAGCTACCAGATGCATCATTAATTTCCTGACTATGATATTTATTTGTGGGAAAAGATGACTTTAATGTTTTGGCGGGATTATTTCCCGCCAAAAATTTCAACCCAAAGAGCATGTAGCCTTTAGCGCAATCTTTTCTTTAAAAAGCTCTTCGCGCGAATTTGTTCTACATGTACTTGCACCATGTTTCACCATTTGTGTTTCAATAATGTCATTCATTCATTCTTTCATTCTTTCATTCGTTCATTCTTTCATTCTTTCATTCAATCATTCATTCTTTCATTCAATCATTCATTCATTCAATCATTCATTCATTCAATCAATCATTCATTCATTCAATCATTCAACAATTCATTCATTCATTCATGTAATCTTATTTAATGTCCCATTAAATATTAAACGACTGAAAGCTGTCCGATCTAAACACGAGAGTTCAAAGCTTGTATTTATACTGGTGCATGATCACATACAATATCCGATTCAACATTGCAGACGACACATGAAATACACGCAACCCATGTCTACATATCAATTGTTACATTCA
Organism: Amphiura filiformis; assembly: GCF_039555335.1. Lineage (NCBI taxonomy): Eukaryota > Metazoa > Echinodermata > Ophiuroidea > Amphilepidida > Amphiuridae > Amphiura > Amphiura filiformis. The sequence goes on along the minus strand of NC_092629.1, from coordinate 61,470,710 downwards.
ATTATTACCTAGCCGGGACACCGGCTAGGTCTTGTGATGCTATCGGATCTTTCTTCTTTCTTCTTACCTAGCCGGGACACCGGCTAGGTCTTGAAATGCTACCGGATCTTTCTTTAAGTTAGGCGTGCAGCCTAACTTATTTTTTTCTTGCTGTTTGTTTCTTTAAGTTAGGCGTGCAGCCTAACTTATTTTTTTCTTGCCATTTCTTTCTTTCCTCTTCTTCTTCTTTCTCACAATTTGCTACTACTCCCACATCCTTGATCGGTTTTCGACCAAACTCAGTCACAAGCAGTATTGGGTAGCTGGCTACAAAAGTTATGGATTTGTTTAACGTCCGAGGTCATCCAGGGTCACAGGGTCAAATAAGGTCATTTTAACCGAAAATGCTCCGATTGAGCTGAAATTTAAATGCAATGATCCTTATGACATTCTAACCATGTTTAAAACATGTTTAAATTTATTTAAGGTCATTAAGGGGCCATAAAGGGGTCAAAGGTCAAGTTTTTCAAAATGCTCCAATTGAGCTGAAATTTAAATGCAATGATCCTTATGACATTCTAAACATTTTAAAAAAATTTAAGATTCATTTAATGTCATTAAGGGGTCATAAAGGGGTCAAAGGTCAAGTTTTAAAATGCTCCAATTGAGCTGAAATTTATATGCAATGATCCTTATGCCATTCTAAACATTGTAAAAACATTTTAAGATTTATTTAAGGTCATTAAGGGGTCATGAAGGGGTCAAAGGTCAAGTTTTCCAAAATGCCCTGATTGAGCTGAAATTTAAATGCAATTAGCCTTATGACATTCTAAACATGTTGAAAATATTTTAAAATTCATTTCAGGTCATTAAGGGGCAATAAAGGGGTCAACGGTCAAGTTTTCAAAATGCTTCAATTGAGCTGAAATTTAAATGCAATGATCCTTATGACATTCTTAACATGTTTTAAATATTTTGAAATTCATTTAAGGTCATTAAGGGGTCAAAGGTCAAGTTTTCAAAATACCAGCTTTCCACGATCAAGGTATATTAAAATGGCAATTAATGAAACAGTCTTATTAAAATTAATACTATCCAGCACAGTAGGCCTATTGCTGCTTTATCAGATCGTCACAATCATCCGCCTAACTTACCTCGTGCCCTTGCAAAGGGCACAGTTGCTCTAGTTAAGTTAGGCGTGCAGCCTAACTTATTTTTTTCTTGCTGTTTGTTTCTTTCTTTCTTTCTTTCTTTCTCACAATTGACTACTAGTGCTACATCCGTGATCGGATGTGGACCAAACGCATAGCCAAGCCGTATTGGGTAAGTGGCTACAAAAGTCTTAAAATGTTTTAATATCGGAGGTCATCCAGGGGGTCACAGGGGTCAAAAATGGTCATTTTTGCCTCATATGTGCCGCACCCCCATTATAATTAGGGGCAAAACATGGAGACATCTAGTCTAGTGTTTTGATAAACAAGAGATAACCACAGGCAATGGTTCTGCTGTCTGTGCTTCAAAACGTGTAAAATTTCGTCTGGATTCGTCTATTGCCAGGTGGTGAGTGCCGTGCATTCTCTAAATTCAGTAAATTTCCATCGTCAACCGTGTGGAAAATGTCATACGGCCGGGCGGTTTCACAAGTTGCCGACTCTATCATACCAGTCGCTGCCTGGCTATTCAGTATCGAAGTTACGTAATGTTACTATGTCAACGGGATCACGCGCTAGAGTAATGAACCACGATCGAAATGATCACCACATAAAGTATATGGCACTCGAAGGCATACCAAAGTAGCGTGATCCGGTAACCAAGAGAATTACGTAACCACTTCGATGCTGAATTGCAGCTGCAATCCATACATCAAAACGTGTAAATTTTGGCTATTCCAACTGCAATCCATACACCCTTCATGCAAGACATGACTGGAATCGTCCACACAGGGAGTGAATATTACAAACGGAGTCACCCATTGAGGTAGGCCCATTCGAAATTCACACGCCCTGTGTGGGAGATTAAGATAATGTCTTCCGGAGAGGTTGTATGAATTTCAACTGGAACAGCCCATGGGGTGTATGAAACCCCAAGTGGGCGATTCACACGAAACAAACTGAGGTATGTTCAGATGCCAATTTTGTTACATATCTTGAGTGTAACTTGTGATGTGATGCCTGTATGCTAGATATAAACAGCTACATCATTTCCACTGATGGCTATAGGGTGTGGGTGTGTGTGTGTGTGTGTGTGTGTGGGGGGGGGTGATATCTTGGCTAAAACTGCATCACGCCTTCCCATGATGCATTTATGAAAATCAATAATCCCACTATATAGTTTCTACAGATGACGCAATAATGGTGAATAAGGGGGTGAGGGGTAAGTAAAATGTTGAAATATGACCGCATTAAACCACAAAGGTCATGTGAGGTCAAAGGTCAGGTCAAATTTAAAGTTGCTCCGATTGGGCTGTAACTCGGGGAAAATGATCCCTGACACTTGGGGAGTATGAAACCGCAAAGGTCATGTGAGGTCAAAGGTCAGGTCAAATTACAAGTTGCTACGATTGGGCTGTAACTCGGGGAAAATGATCCCTGACACTTAGGGAGTATAAAACCGCAAAGGTCAAGTGAGGTCAAAGGTCAGGTCAAATTTGAAGTTGCTCCAATTAGGCTGTAAGTCAGGAAAATGATCCCTGACACTTTGGGAGTATAAAACCACAAAGGTCATGTGAGGTCAAAGGTCAGGTCAAATTTAAAGTTGCTCCAATTGGGCTGTAAGTCGGGAAATGATCCCTGACACCTGGGGAGTATAAAACCACAAAGGTCAAGTGAGGTCAAAGGTCAGGTCAAATTCGAAGTTGCTCCAATTAGGCTGTAAGTCGGGAAAATGATCCCTGACACTTTGGGAGTATAAAACCACAAAGGTCATGCGAGGTCAAAGGTCAGGTCAAATTTGAAGTTGCTCCAATGAGGCTGTAAGTCGGGGGAAAATGATCCCTGACACTTTGGGAGTATAAAACCACAAAGGTCAAGTGAGGTCAAAGGTCAGGTCAATTTTGAAGTTGCTCCAATTAGGCTGTAAGTCGGGAAAATGATCCCTGACACTTTGGGAGTATAAAACCACAAAGGTCAAGTGAGGTCAAAGGTCAGGTCGAATTTGAAGTTGCTCCAATTAGGCTGTAAGCCGGGGAAATGATCCCTGACACTTTGGGAGTATAAAACCACAAAGGTCATGTGAGGTCAAAGGTCAGGTCAAATTGCAAGTTGCTCCGATTGGGCTGTAACTCGGGAAAATGATCCCTGACACTTGGGGAGTATACAACCACAAAGGTCAAGTGAGGTCAACGGTCAGGTCAAATTTGAAGTTGCTCCAATTAGGCTGTAAGTCAGGGAAAATGATCCCTGACACTTTGGGAGTATAAAACCACAAAGGTCATGTGAGGTCAAAGGTCATGTCAAATTTAAAGTTGCTCCAATTGGGCTGTAAGTCGGGGGAAATGATCCCTGGGAAGTATTAAACCGCAAAGGTCATTCGAGGTCAAAGGTCAGGTCAAATTTAAAGTTGCTCTGATTGGGCTGCAATTCAGGGAAAATGATCCCTGACACTTGGGGAGTTTGAAACCGCAAAGGTCATGTGAGGTCAAAGGTCAGGTCAAATTTGAAGTTGGTCCAATTGGGCTGTAAGTCGGGGGAAATGATCCCTGGCACTTCGGAAGTATTAAACCGCAAAGGTCATCCGAGGTCAAAGGTCAGGTAAAATTTAAAGTTGCTCTGATTGGGCTGCAATTCGGGGAAAATATTCCCTGACACTTGAGAAGTATGAAATTGGGAAGGTCATCCAAGTTCAAAGGTCAGGTCAAATTTAAAGTTGCTCCGATCAGGCTGCAACTTGCGGCAAATGATACCTAACACTTGGGGAGTGTAAAACCGAAAAGGTCATCCGAGGTCAAATTTAACGTTGCTCAGAATATGAAACCGAAAAGGTCAACCGAAGACAAAGGTCGGGTCAAATTTAACGTTGCACAGTATTGCTGCGAGATGATGTCATCACAGTCATACGCCTAACTTACCTCGTGCCCTTGCAAAGGGCACAGTTGCTATAGTTCTTTCTTTCTTTCTTTCTTTCTTTCTCACAATTGACTACTAGTGCTACATCCGTGATCGGATGTGGACCAAACGCATAGCCAAGCCGTATTGGGTAAGTGGCTACAAAAGTCTTAAAATGTTTTAATATCGGAGGTCATCCAGGGGGGCACAGGGGTCAAAAATGGTCATTTTTGCCTCATATGTGCCGCACCCCCCATTATAATTAGGGGCAAAACATGGAGACATCTAGTCTAGTGTTTTGATAAACAAGCAATGGTTCTGCTGTCTGTGCTTCAAAACGTGTAAAACTTCGTCTGGATTCGTCTATTGCCAGGTGGTGAGTGCCGTGCATTCTCTAAATTCAGTATATTTCCATCGTCAACCGTGTGGAAAATGTCATACGGCCGGGCGGTTTCACAAGTTGCCGGCTCTATCATACCAGTCGCTGCCTGGCTATTGCAGCTGCAATCCATACATCAAAACGTGTAAATTTTGGCTATTCCAACTGCAATCCATACACCCTTCATGCAAGACATGACTGGAATCGTCCACACAGGGAGTGAATATTACAAATGGAGTCACCCATTGAGGTAGGCCCATTCGAAATTCACACGCCCTGTGTGGGAGATTAAGATAATGTCTTCCGGAGAGGTTGTATGAATTTCAACTGGAACAGCCCAGTTGGGTGTGTATGAAACCCCAAGTGGGCGATTCACACGAAACAAACTGAGGTATGTTCAGATGCCAAGTTTGTTACATATCTTGAGTGTAACTTGTGATGTGATGCCTGTATGCTAGATATAAACAGCTACATCATTTCCACTGATGGCTATAGGGTGTGGGTGTGTGTGTGTGTGGGGGGGGGGTGATATCTTGGCTAAAACTGCATCACGCCTTCCCATGATGCATTTATGAAAATCAATAATCCCACTATATAGTTTCTACAGATGACGCAATAATGGTGAATAAGGGGTGAGGGGTAAGTAAAATGTTGAAATATGACCGCATTAAACCACAAAGGTCATGTGAGGTCAAAGGTCAGGTCAAATTTAAAGTTGCTCCGATTGGGCTGTAACTCGGGGAAAATGATCCCTGACACTTGGGGAGTATGAAACCGCAAAGGTCATGTGAGGTCAAAGGTCAGGTCAAATTACAAGTTGCTGCGATTGGGCTGTAACTCGGGGAAAATGATCCCTGACACTTAGGGAGTATAAAACCACAAAGGTCATGTGAGGTCAAAGGTCAGGTCAAATTTAAAGTTGCTCCAATTGGGCTGTAAGTCGGGGGAAATGATCCCTGACACGTGGTGAGTATAAAACCACAAAGGTCAAGTGAGGTCAAAGGTCAGGTCAAATTTGAAGTTGCTCCAATTAGGCTGTAAGTTGGGGAAAATGATCCCTGACACTTTGGGAGTATAAAACCACAAAGGTCATGCGAGGTCAAAGGTCAGGTCAAATTTGAAGTTGCTCCAATTGGGCTGTAAGTCGGGGGAAATGATCCCTGACACGTGGTGAGTATAAAACCACAAAGGTCAAGTGAGGTCAAAGGTCAGGTCAAATTTGAAGTTGCTCCAATTAGGCTGTAAGTCGGGGAAAATGATCCCTGACACTTTGGGGGTATAAAACCACAAAGGTCATGTGAGGTCAAAGGTCAGGTCAAATTTGAAGTTGCTCCAATGAGGCTGTAAGTCGGGGAAATGATCCCTGACACTTTGGGAGTATAAAACCACAAAGGTCAAGTGAGGTCAAAGGTCAGGTCAATTTTGAAGTTGCTCCAATTAGGCTGTAAGTCGGGGAAAATGATCCCTGACACTTTGGGAGTATAAAACCACAAAGGTCAAGTGAGGTCAAAGGTCAGGTCAAATTTGAAGTTGCTCCAATGGGGCTGTAAGTCGGGAAAAATGATCCCTGACACTTTGGGAGTATAAAACCACAAAGGTCATGTGAGGTCAAAGGTCAGGTCAAATTTAAAGTTGCTCCAATTGGGCTGTAAGTCGGGGAAATGATCCCTGACACGTGGTGAGTATAAAACCACAAAGGTCAAGTGAGGTCAAAGGTCAGGTCAAATTTGAAGTTGCTCCAATTAGGCTGTAAGTTGGGGAAAATGATCCCTGACACTTTGGGAGTATAAAACCACAAAGGTCATGCGAGGTCAAAGGTCAGGTCAAATTTGAAGTTGCTCCAATTGGGCTGTAAGTCAGGGAAATGATCCCCGACACGTGGTGAGTATAAAACCACAAAGGTCAAGTGAGGTCAAAGGTCAGGTCAAATTTGAAGTTGCTCCAATTAGGCTGTAAGTTGGGGAAAATGATCCCTGACACTTTGGGAGTATAAAACCACAAAGGTCATGCGAGGTCAAAGGTCAGGTCAAATTTGAAGTTGCTCCAATGAGGCTGTAAGTCGGGGAAAATGATCCCTGACACTTTGGGAGTATAAAACCACAAAGGTCAAGTGAGGTCAAAGGTCAGGTCAATTTTGAAGTTGCTCCAATTAGGCTGTAAGTCGGGGAAAATGATCCCTGACACTTTGGGAGTATAAAACCGCAAAGGTCATGTGAGGTCAAAGGTCAGGTCAAATTACAAGTTGCTCCGATTGGGCTGTAACTCAGGGAAAATGATCCCTGACACTTGGGGAGTATAAAACCGCAAAGGTCAAGTGAGGTCAAAGGTCAGGTCAAATTTGAAGTTGCTCCAATTAGGCTGTAAGTCAGGGAAAATGATCCCTGACACTTGGCGAGTATAAAACCACAAAGGTCATGTGAGGTCAAAGGTCAGGTCAAATTTGAAGTTGCTCCAATTGGGCTGTAAGTCGGGGAAAATGATCCCTGACACTTGGGGAGTATAAAACCACAACGGTCATGTGAGGTCAAAGGTCAGGGCAAATTTGAAGTTGCTCCAATTGGGCTGTAAGTCGGGAGAAATGATCCCTGGGAAGTATTAAACCGCAAAGGTCATTCGAGGTCAAAGGTCAGGTCAAATTTAAAGTTGCTCTGATTGGGCTGCAATTCGGGAAAATGATCCCTGACACTTGGGGAGTATGAAACCGCAAAGGTCATGTGAGGTCAAAGGTCAGGTCAAATTTAAAGTTGCTCCGATCAGGCTGCAACTTGCGGCAAATGATCCCTAACACTTGGGGAGTGTAAAACCGAAAAGGTCATCCGAGGTCAAATTTAACGTTGCTCGGAATATGAAACCGAAAAGGTCAACCGAAGACAAAGGTCGGGTCAAATTTAACGTTGCACAGTATTGCTGCGTGATGATGTCATCACAGTCATACGCCTAACTTACCTCGTGCCCTTGCAAAGGGCACAGTTGCTCTAGTTCTTCTTTCTTTCTTCTTTCTGGCAACAAATTTTTCAAAATGCTTCTTCACCTACATGTTACATCGTACAATGACGTCACTTGCACATATGCATCGTCTATATCCAGTGTCTATAGGGTGTTCACAGATTTGGGGTCAAAGGTCATTAAGGGGTCATTTCCGGTATAAAACCAAATATCTTCAAAATGCTTCTTCTTCCACAAATTACATGTGATGGTGACATGCTTTAGTCATGTGACTTGACTTTGATCGGTGTCTATAGGGTGTTCACAGATAAGGGTCAAAGGTCATTAAAAGGGTCATTTCCGGTCTGAAAGCTAAAAATATTCAAAAAATCACTGTTTTTACAAATGACATAGCAGAGTGTCGTCATTAGCACACATACATTGCTACTACCCAGGGTCTTTGGGGTGTCTACAGTTTTGGGGTCAAAGGTCATTAAGGGGTCGCTTCCGGTCAAAAACCAAAAATCATCAAATATGTTCATTCTTTTTTATCTCAAAACGTAACCAGACCAGAGTGACATAAACTTCATATATGCATTAGTGTTACTCGATGTAGGCACGGTATTTTTATTATTTTGGTCAAAGGTCATTTAGACGTCATTTCCGGTTTGAAGCTAAATAACTTCAAGAATTTTTATCTCCATAACTAAGCATAGTAGATTTTTTTTATTTTATACTGTAACAATGCATTTTCTCGGTGTATATGAGGTTTTTTTTATATTGGGGTCAAAGGTCATTAAGGAGGTCAAAACGTCAAATTTGCAAAAAAATGTTTAAAAGTACGGAAAAGTAGCTGTATCTCAGCCTATGGAAGACGGATAAAGCCTCTACATGCTACAGTGATGCACCATTAATGGTGTGAGATGTCCATAATAGCCAGTCAAAGGTCAAACTTTAAGTTAAGACTGGCATTTCCGGCCCCGGCTAGGTCCAGATCTGTAACCAGATCTAGTTACCTAGCCGGGACACCGGCTAGGTCTTGTGATGCTATCGGATCTTTCTTCTTGCTTCTTCTGCTTCTTTCTTCTGGCAACAAATTTCAAAATGCTTCTTCTCTTACATGTTACATCCTACAATGACGTCACTTGCACATATGCATCGGCTATATCCAGTGTCTATAGGATATTCACAAATTTGGGGTCAAAGGTCATTAAGGGGTCATTTCCGGTATAAAACCAAATATCTTCAAAATGCTTCTTCTCCTACATGTTACATCATATAATGACGTCACTTGCACATATGCATCGGCTATATCCAGTGCCTATAAATTATTCACAGAATTTGGGTCAAAGGTCATTAAGGGGTCATTTCCGGTCTGAAAGCTAAAAATATTCAAAAATCACTGTCTTTACAAATTACACAGCAGAGTGTTGTCATTAGCACACATGCATTGCTACCAACCAGGGTCTTTGGGGTGTCTACAGTTTTGGGGTCAAAGGTCATTAAGGGGTCGCTTCCGGTCAAAAACCAAAAATCATCAAATATGTTCATTTTTTTATATCTCAAAACATAACCAGACCAGAGTAACATTAATTTCATATATGTATTAGTGATACCCGATGTATGCACGGTATTTTTATTTTTTTGGTCAAAGGTCATTTAGACGTCATTTCCGGTTTTAAGTTAAATAACTTCAAGAATTTTTATCTCCATAACTAAGCATAGTAGATTTTTTTAATTTAAACTGTCACAATGCATTTTCTCGGTGTATATGAGGTTTTTTTTACATTGGGGTCAAAGGTCATTAAGGAGGTCAAAACGTCAAATTTGCAAAAAATGTTTAAAATTACGGAAAAGTAGCTGTATCTCAGCCTATGGAAGACGGATAAAGCCCTACATGCTACAGTGATGCACCATTAATGGTGTGAGATGTCCATAATAGCCGGTCAAATGTCAAGCTTTAAGTTAAGACTGGCATTTCCGGTCCCTGCTAGGTCCAGATCTGTAACCAGATCTAGTTCTTCTTCTTTCTGCTTCTTTCTTCTGGCAACAAATTTCAAAATGCTTCTTCTCCTACATGTTACATCCTACAATGACGTCACTTGCACATATGCATCGGCTATATCCAGTGTCTATAAAATGTTCACAAATTTGGGGTCAAAGGTCATTAAGGGGTCATTTCCGGTATAAAACCAAATATCTTCAAAATGCTTCTTCTGCCACAAATTACATAGTACGATGATGTCTCTTACACATATGCATCGGCTATATTTAGTGCCTATAAATTATTCACAGAATTTGGGTCAAAGGTCATTAAGGGGTCATTTCCGGTCTGAAAGCTAAAAATATTCAAAAATCACTGTTTTTACAAATTACATAGCAGAGTGTTGTCATTAGCGCACATGCATTGCTACTAACCAGGGTCTTTGGGGTGTCTACAGTTTTGGGGTCAAAGGTCATTAAGGGGTCGCTTCCGGTCAAAAACCAAAAATCATCAAATATGTTCATTTTTTTAAATCTCAAAACGTAACCAGACCAGAGAGACATAAACTTCATATATGCATTAGTGTTACCCGATGTATGCACGGTATTTTTATTTTTTTGGTCAAAGGTCATTTAGACGTCATTTCCGGTTTTAAGGTAAATAACTTCAAGAATTTTTATCTCCATAACTAAGCATAGTAGATTTTTAAATTTAAACTGTAACAATGCATTTTAGCGGTGTATATGAGGTTTTTTTTGTATTGGGGTCAAAGGTCATTAAGGAGGTCAAAACGTCAAATTTGCAAAAAATGTTTAAAATTACGGAAAAGTAGCTGTATCTCAGCCTATGGAAGACGGATAAAGCCCCTACATGCTACAGTGATGCATCATTAATGGTGTGAGATGTCCATAATAGCCGGACAAAGGTCAAAGGTCAAGACTGGCATTTCCGGCTCCGGCTAGGTCCAGATCTGTAACCAGATCTAGTATAATGTTTTCATGTCAAATGATTATTATGAACTTAGTATTGAGGGTATTAGATATTCCGGGATGTCATGTCAACTTATTTAACCAGGCACAGGAGAGAATCTGAGATAAAGATGTAACTTCACGTTCAAATTATTTTGATATTTGCACATTGACACGTACCAGGACCGGTAGAGTGAACTTGGTGAACAAGTTTTTCTTTTTCTGATGCAGTAATTGCACTTACATATGTATATGTTTCAGCAAACGCTGTTGCCTTTATCAACACTTGATGCTGAAGTGACTGCTACTGCCAACCCTAGAGGGATTTCCAGCGCTGATCTTCTAGATTTGCCAGTTGATTTTTCTTCTGGGTATTTCCGCCTGTTGCACAAACTCATCAAAAGTAGTTGCTGAAAAGCAGGTCTTATTACTGGATCAGAAACAAAAAACCTTATTTAAGAAATATTTTATGTTATCCGTCTTTGTGCATCTTTTAGCAAAAATTTAGACTTAATCAAATGATGTTGGAAATTACTCAAAACAAAACGCATTCAAATCGAATCACTAGTTTTCAAATCTTATGAAGCCCCCTTTTCACAAATCCTTTCCCTTTTGCCCAGCTAAGATAGACCAATTGTCACCCTGATACTTGACACAGGGGCGGAGGGGGTATAAATAATTTGCTAGGTTTGCTAGTCCGAAAAAAAGATTCGTTAGTCCGAAAAGATCGCTATAGAAAGTTGCAAGTGGTTACGATTTAATCTAATAGGTTTGTGTTTTTAGAGTTATGGTACGTAAAAATTAACACAGTAACAATAATTGATGTTTTTTCACCTATAGAAACAATTTGTCCCAAAATGGTTTTACTTTTATCCTCTGAGCTAGCGATTTTGTTTCTTTCATTTGAGTAAACAGCTAGATGTCACAACAGACACGTTCATATTTTGATCTTATGTGACGATATCAATTACGCTCAGTCAGTCTCAGTTCATTATTACGTCTTACTCAAGCTCAAGGTATCAAAGGATTGTTTTATCAAAAGTGTCTTTAACTGACATGTCATCTATGACAAAATGTTTAGTATTATTTTGATAACGCGACTGCTTCCCAGTTCAAGTTCTATCCTCCCATACGTGCTGACCATTTAGACATTCAAACCATTTGGAACCGATAGGAAACTGGGAATCAGTTGGATTAAGATTAGATGAAGAGAACACGATTTAACAATAATCTTGTGAGTGAACATAAATTTGTTTGATTTGTTCGGGTTTTGACAACCCTGGATAACCCAAGAAAGTCTCTATTGAAGCTTATTTCCATTGGGGTCCATTTGAACACCGGGACGGGTTGGGAACAGTAAGGGGTTAACACCCTACTCTTTTCGAAACTGGCTGCGAGATACATGTACAGGTATGGCTCTCTGTACACGGGACCGACGGCTTAACGTCCCCTCCGAAGGACGGAGTACCTTCATGATTCATTTACCCAATTCTAAATGAACCATGGGAAGAGCGGAAGTCTGAATTTAATCTACAGAAGTTGCCAATTAATTTCAGACTTTTTTTTCCAAGTCAATATCCCAGCAAATTGCCACCGCCGGGAATCGAACCCGGGACCTCGTGCACTAAAGGCAAGTACCCTAACCATTGCGCCACGCTCTCCCTCTCCCTAAATACATATACAATCAGTCAGCATTAAAGCCATATTATAACATTTTCAAGCAAAATAGATTAGCATTTTTTTGCCATAAAATATTAGCTTTTACTGTCAGATATATGCCCTTTTATTTTTGACCCGAACAACTACGGCAAAGCAAAGAAAATTGGAATTTACTACCAGCGCACATGTCGCCAATACGTACCACTCCTTCGGTCATGTTGTGGTACGACCCTTTGTTGTTTTATCACCGTCCTGCACGCCGTGTACGTACTGTGTGTTATGAACATCGTGTATGCGTTCGACTAATAATTCCATCGTAATAATAAAGCGCCGGTTCCGGCGTTTTATTCAAAATCTCGGATTTTGACAAAACTACAGCACCTAGAGTCTTGATTTTTGCAGGGTATATTGGTTTAATAATGTACAATTTAATCGTGTAAAAAAAGAATTTTAAAAATTCAGTGAGGGCGTCTTCCTCAGCAAATGTTATAATATGGCTTTAATCAAACATCATGTTTAATAATTTGACTTAGCCAGCAGCCTTCTTGTTGTTGTTGATTGTATACCTCAATGTTCTTGATGTACACCAGGCACAAAAAGAAACTCGTCAGTTATAGTCATTCTTGCTGTTCAACAACCTGATAATTTTGGATTATTCTGAAATATACATTTTATTAAATGGCCTTTGTTTTCTCATTTGACACCTTGTTCGAGAAAATCGAACAAGAATTGACCAAGATATGTGCCTCCAAACCAAAAATCAAAAGTTGCGATTTCAACGATTTTCAATGGGAACGCATCGTTGTATTGCATGCAAGCACCACGGGCCAATCAATAAATCACACAATGTAACAGGCACAATTGGATCGTTAAAATGGCAACTTTTGATTTTGGGGTTTGAGGGTTTGGAGGCGCATATCTTGGTCAATTCTTGCTCGAATTATACGAACAGGATGTCAAATGAAAAAGCAAAGTCCAATTAACAACATGTATATTTCAGAATAATCCAAAATTATCAGGTTGTTGAACAGCAAGGGTGACTATAACCCCTGACGAGTTTCTTTTTGTGCCTGGTGTATATCCTGATTCACTTGTCCTGCTAAGATCACTTTTCAGCGAAGTCCACTGCAGACTTATCCTTTGCATCAAATCCTTGCATATAGTTGATGACTATCTCCAAAATGGTGCTCTTTTCACCTTCCACACAATATCTAATGGAAAACAGGTCTGCATTCAGCAGTTGTCCCCTGTTTCCACTTATCACTGATTGGGTCCCCGCAACACCAAAAAGCCGCTTAAAAATCGATGTTAGATTCTTTTGTGTTGTAAACTGTCATCATTCTTTTGTCTACGTGTAACACGGGTGGTAGAGGGCACATCACAAGCCTATCAGTGACAGATATACCATGTATACTGGGGAAAAGAAGACATTCAGTGGAGGTCTACAAAAAGATGAGGGTCTATGTATGGCTCATTGGGGGGTCAACGGGTATATTGTAAAATATATTTTGGCAATAAATTTACCCTTTATATAACCCAACATTTAAACCTGTTGATTTCCTGTAAAACGATTTGTATATGCTATACATGTACATGTACTCATGCTCAATGAGTTAACTTCACAAAAGGATTTATTAAATTTCGTCAACAATTTCATCCTGCGGTGTCCCTGTCAGCGTTTTATAAGATTCTACTTATAGACGAACTCAAGATACAATGTCTACCAAATTTAATTTAACCTATCTATTTCTATGATGGCAATGGCTTTCGATAAAATGCACTTTTTTTGTAAAGGCCTTATATCAGAGGTTCTCAGATATATTTGCTCGAGGCCACGGAGGGCCAAAATCATTTCAAATATTTGTGTTTGAGGCAGTAGCGTAGCCAGGATTTTGGTGTGAGGGTGAAAGCCAAGTTTTCGTCCCCATTTTATTCCTAAAATATTCTAGTAGGGGGGGCACTCTTCCCTTCCCTCCCACTGGTTTGAAGGCGGAATATACATTGGCCTGCTATGTAAAATGTGTACTGTGGAGAGCTGTTTGAGGGCCAACCACAATTGGTCGGCGGGCCCAGGCCCCTGGCCGTCTATTGAGAACCCTGCCCTTTATCTTGAAACTATATAAGTGGTCATTAAGCACCGACTAAAAACGGGGTGACTCATATCATAATTACACTTACATTTATTTCGCGATTCTAACAAAACTTCAGTTGATTCCAATTTTGCATTTGCGAGTTATGCATGATTTTATACACGTATCTCTGGTAATCTGGTAATATGAATAGATCCCCTACAGATTTAACGATATTTTGGTCCCGGATTTTGGTAAGCGAATGAATCTCCCTCTGCAAGAATTTTGACAAGAAAATTGTTATTTTACACATTTAGTGGTTAAAAATTTGTAAAATAACACATTTATTAGCTTTTATTTAAAGAGTGAAGGAACTTATCATGTTTTATCAATAGGCCATGTCTCAAATGTGGAATTGCCATTATGTTCACAGTGCAAATTCCTTCACAATGGTGTGGCCTAAAATATGATATTAAACGCCTACACAATCGTAACAAGCGCGTCTGGCACTCTGTTAGTTCAACAATTATTTAACTCCAACATTACACTCTCTTATTAAACCCAACCCTGCTACACTTTAACCCTTTATTCCTGTCCCCTAGGGGTGGGTCTTGGAGTAAATTTGGTACCCATGCGTCTGCCGAGGATTCCCCTGATGAAAATAGGACTATATCCCCATTGTGTGGCCCAAAATAGAGACGACACTGTTTCCGGCCTGTTTCTTACTTTCTGGGGGCTGAGGTATTTTGATTTTTACCAAAAAATTATCAATTGCATGGAATGCCATTGCATTTGAAAATGGTGCGAGTTTGATACCTCTCCTTGGATATGTAGGCCTATTTAGGCCTAAACATAGTTAACCTGGGATTTATTTAGCTCTTTATTTCTGGGTTAAAAAAAAATTAATGATCTTCCCGATATTGGCCGACCCATATGTTAGGAGTGGTATACGGTATTATCATGATTTGGGCGCATTTTCAACAATTAGTAAAGCGATGCCCCCTCACATGTCTCAAATTACTTTGGCCATTCTTCCCCGCGTACTAAGGGGGGGGGGGAGGTCATCGGGTATGACTTTTAAAAAGGGTGTCATCGGGTATATGTGACTTCAAAAGGGGGGCTATTGACAGGCACACGTCACTTCTAAAGTTGAATGCCCCCGGCGCGAGCTGCAGAACGTCGCGTCGGATGGAATAGTTCTGTTGTTGAGATGTTCCCAGAACATTGCTTACTCCCTCCCCCTCCTTTATTAACTCAACTTTTCTGATTAACCTTAGTACATGTATTCTAACATCACACCTGGCTGTTGAGACGCGCGGACAGGTGTACAAGTCAAATCTATATGCATTCGTAAAATACATAATAGCATCGTTCAAGTTCAGACTCGGTTTAGGTGTGCAATGGGATATTTGCTGATATAGCGTTAAAGTTTTCAAGGCTGGTCTTTTAACCCTGGAATTACGGAAACTTTTGGGCCTCATAACTGCTAAATTGATGGTCTAAATATTTGCCATATCTTACTCCCTATTCCAGAAAAATACAGAACTAATTTTTTGGGATTAAAAAAATATTATCCTGTTTTGCCAAATGAAACATAGCTAAATTCTAGTAAGTTCTAACAAGCAATAAAAGTCAAATTTTAATATTTTGCCAATTTTTGGAAATAAGGGCCAAAAACATATGTTTTTAGGGTGTACGCTGTGACAATCAAGCCCAAAGACTTGTACTAAGACTAATTTCAGTTTATGCATTCTAATTTTTGGAAAAGACATGTATCGTTCTTTTAACCAACCCTTTAATTATGTAACACAAATAAAAATTCCTTTAAAAAAGGAATGGGGCGCCCAATGTGAGCTTGGTCGTGATGTGGTGAATTTCATGGTGTTTAGATTTGGTATTATTATCTCTTGCAAACCCGGTGACACCTCATTATAAAAATCAGACCTGTTGATAGGTTGTAAGAGGGGATAGCCTTTTCCAGGCACAAATTGCACCATATATAAAGAAAGTTTTGCTACTTTGCAACACAATAAAAACTTAAATGCAAAATGAGATCCTGTAGGTGGCTCCCGATGGGGCTTAAAAAACTAAATGCAAAATGAGGTTTTTAAAAAATATTGTTTTGCAGAGTCAAGACGCAGGTATCATTATTAAGCCTCATATCACTTATTTATTGTCGAATTAGTGCAGATTAGGTTAGATATGAATATTAAATGTTAGACCAAAGTAGCTCAAAGCACATGTACTATACACCTGATCCGTGAACTTGTCTTTTTAAAGACAAATTCTTGTTTAAAGGTAGTTCTTGTTTCTGTTGAAAAGACAATATTGATGTCTAAGATCTTAATTATATCATTCATAGCATTTAAATTCAGGATATAATATTATCTATAAGACTTCCCCTATGGACAATGGATCTATTCCCTGATCCAGCATGTCTGCAAAATGTATATCATTAGAATTAACACCTGATAACGACTGTTGACTAGTATTATAAAACTTCGAACATATTTCATATCTGCCTAAATTCTTCTGGTAGAATAAACAACCTTATCTCTGTTTCTGATAGCCAATTTATCTTGAAGGTCATCACAAAAATAATGCATACGTAGTGGTGATGATTTCTTGTTGGTAAGAAGAAAAGCCCAGCATTATTTCAAAAGAAAATATCACATTTTCATCAAAATGTACCAACTTTTAATGTGTTTGGTATCAATCTGGACTGAAATTGAATCATTCGCCAGATTCCGTTGATTACAGCAAAATTCATCCACAAATAAAAATCATATTATTGGGTCACCATATTGTAAGTTTGGCAACTGTAGTTTGACAATAACCACTATATGGATTTTATGGTAATTAACAAACAAAGGCCATCGGTTTAACCCCAATACATTTGTACATTAATTGAATGACTTTGAAACTTTGGGTACAAAAACTCATACTCTGCAACTTAGGTCAAATTTTGTAAATCTAGTAAGAGTGAAATTAGAAGCTACTCACAAACTCATGCCTATATTGTGGGACGCCTCCGTAGAGGGCGCCCCAAAAAGTGACAATTAGAGCAAAATTTCGGCATATACTTAAGATTTTGAATACTTAGATTTGTTCCAAGTCTGTGTTTTTTGTGACTCGATTGTCAGAAAACGTGCCGAAAATGCATGTTTTTGGCTCTTTTTCAAGAAATTAGTAAAATAATGAACTTTTTCTTTTATCTCCAGTTAGGACTAAATGAATGATTAGGATTGAGCTGTGTTTCATTTGGCAGAACTGGATTATATTTTTTTAATCCCAAAAAACAATGCTGTAATTTTCTGGAATGGGGAGTAGGTGTTTTAACATCACAAAATAGGCCAAGGTTAACATGAATCATTGAGTTTTTTGCCTTGGTAACGAATATGTTTTTTAAGCCGTACAATTTGAGACTACTTTGACTAAAATCTGAGCATTTTTTTATTTTTTATATCCCTGTGGGCAATTTTGGAGACTACCGTAAAATGGGGTAACTTTGTGCCACTTTTCATAGTTTTTAAACCACTGCTTCCAAACAAAACCAATTATATTTCTAATTAACTCTTTTTTATGACATTAGGGTTCCCTTCTACACCTTGAAGTTGAAAAGGATTTTTCAATAATTCTGTAAGGGTGCCCTAGGGGTTAAAAATAGCCTGCCCAAAGTTACCCCGTATTTATGGCAACTTTGGTCAGAGTATTAGGCTACATTCCATGAAGAAAAAAAAATCAAAAAAATTGATCTTCGCTGTAAATGAGCAAGTTGTTATTTTTTGTGACATTTGACCCCTTGCAAAATTAATCACGCACACATCCTTGCTCACAAATATCGATTTTTATCTTTTCTGAAAAAAATGTAAAAAATGCTCATTTTTGGTCAAAAATCTAATTATTTTTAGTAGATTTCAAGAAAATTGGACATGAGCGACTATTATTTCTTCCAAATATATTTCTTAACAAATTGACACCAAATATGACTAAAAACAATATTGCTGTACGGAAATATGACCATTTCAAAAAATATATTTGACCGACCAAAGTTACCCCGCTGACCGAAGTTACCCCCATTTTACGGTAATATTTGGCATTTGACCTTTATGTCTATAACCCAAGAACTGTCAATCGGAGATAGGTCAAACTATACTTTTTCTACATCCTATAATGAGAGGAACAAAGATTAATCCATATTCGCCCAATTTTGAAATTTGAGACCTGCATTAGCGGCCATTTTTGTTTTATGCTAATTAGCATCTCCCCTGTATGTAGCTTTTTTCTCCTTTTTTGATAATTATGTTGTTCGGGAGGGTTCTTAGAGACACTAACAAGCAAAAACAGTGTTGTAACCATTATTTTACTTGAATTGACTAGTCTATTTTAATTCTAAAATCAATCTAGCATATGATATCTTAAAAACAAGAAATGTCTTTAAAAAGACAACGCCATGGATGGAATTCATATTTCATAATTTTACATTGACAAGTACTTGGAATGCTAGTAATTTTTTTTTGTGTAGCACATGCACAACTAACCGGGTGGGAAATGGTGTTACCACCAATGACATAGGAAATTCTCAAGAATTTTTTTTATGTTGAAAGCTATTTAAATTGCAAAATGTGTGCTAAATAGGTCTACATTTAATTTATATTTGTACAAACAAAGGGATCAATGGAAATCACATCCATCGAGTTTCGCATTAATCCAACAATCTCAGTATGTTTGCTGCCGGTGATCATAACCAGCCATGACAATCCAAATATCTATTATCAGTAACTGCTAACATTGGTACGACCTTGATGGTTTTAATGCTTAATTGTGATTACGTTTGATGACACGACTTTGAACATTCTGACAATCCAACAATATATACTTAGTCCACCTCAGATGACCTTTAACAATTTTGGCGCAGAATTGTGATCGACAATCTGACAATCTATACTGCTTTGATCTGATATTCAACAATTTTTGTTCACGGAGTGAACAGTTCCCCAACTTGAACCCATATCTCATATGCACAGTTTATCCCTTACATACACTGTGTCTTGAATAGATATTGTAGCCCATCAACCCTGTGGTTAAGAGGCTAGGAAATAATTAATAATGTCTCATACCTAGGTTTGTATCCCTTTATTTAATCCTGCCCCACATTACAAGGACTTTTTAGCACATCTTATCTTGTATTGAGACAATGGCAGACAGGGCTATTTTTTGCCTCGTTTCTATTATATGTTTACTATTGGATTGAGCCATCACATGATTATAATAGGCTTTACTGATTGGTGGGTAAGGTCAATGCTATTGTTTATTTTGTGGTAAGGCTGAGTATATTACTGCATATATGAAAAATACACTGCTATTTCGATACAGTCGATTTAAGTCCGGTTCTTACTCATTCTTTCTGCTATAAAAACTGTAATCTGAGCCAGGTTTTTACGAGTTCAGCGGTGAAAATTCTCATCGCGCGATGGAAATTTTGGTCCGCGATGGAGTTGGATTTTGTTCAACTTTATAGCATCGCGCTGCGATATCGCAGCCGTGCACGATTGTGATTGGCTGCTGGAAATTCAAGGTCGGCAGAATGACCATAAAAGGAGATGCAGACCCCACATGCTTTTAATTTTAATTTCATAGCACGATGCTGCGATGTTCTAAAAGCATCGCAGCATCGCATCGCGCTGCGATGTGGAGTAAGAATCGGACTTAATGTTTGCTTATCTTAATTGGAACTTTAATAATTATTGGGCCAAGGTTATTATTTGCATGGTATAATTGACTTGGAAAGTTTGTTTGCTGGAGAGTTATATAAGCCAGAGTCAGGATGTAGGTATCATTATGCCTCAAATCACTAATTTATTGTGAGATCAGTGCAGAATAGGTTAGATATGAAAATGGAAAGTTAGAACAAATGACTATTACACCTGATTCGTGAACTGTGTCTTTTTGAAAGACTCTTCTTGTTTATTTAAATGGCTAAAATTGAAGCAAGAAGGGGCTTTAAAAAAGACACAGTTCATGGATCAGGTGTATAGTAATTTGTTTTAACTTTCCAATCTACTCTGCACTAATCTTACAATATCATAGGCCTATTTAATCACAGATTATACCACATCATTAGGGTTCCAATTAAGATAAGCAAACATTGCTGGGTAGATAACAGGATTTAGTTACAAGCACATTAAATCAAAAAGACTGCATGATTACTCAACCAAACCTTGCCTTTTCTGAATGAATTGAATTGTCAACTAATGCCCTAAAAACTTTATTTGTGAACGGATTTTCATCGTTGACAAAACAAAATGAATGTTTAATATATTAATTATTTCATTTAGAGCATTTCCATTAAATTTCTTCCATAAATAAAATCACAGAGTATTATCTGTTTACAAAATAAGCGGTTTTTAAATTGTATGTTCAGATTTAATTAGCGTGCCATTTCATTACCAGTACTACCTGCTGATGCTACAAAAACATGACCTTGCTCATGTTTACATTGCATAGTCAAAAACAGATAATATGCATTGATAGTAAAATCCGTTTCTGAGTATACCAGGGATGGATGGATGTGGAATAACTGGTGTGTTTATGAAACTTTGCCTTCTAGGAATTTTATTGCCATTCGATTGATATGACAAAATCAATTAGACAAGTATTAACCCTAACACTGACCCATGCTTTTTGCTATCGGAAGTCACAGAAGATCCGAATTTTTCAAGAAGAAGAAGAATTTTTGACTTGGCACCCCGGGATTCGAACCTTCGACCCCCCCAGCGGACCGGTAGCTACTCGGATTATTGCTGACCGGCCAGCAATTCCGTGAGCATTTGACACTTGGGTGATTGCGTCATCGCAGACCCTGTGATGCATGCATGCGCTGAATTTTTCATCGTGGTATTCTGTGGTATTTTTGGGTGTAAGGGTTTCATTCAAAAGTAAATATCCTATTTTCGTCAAATTTTATCCCATTTGAATGTGTTAGGTGTCAATTTGGACTGCAAATGGGCCATTCGCCAGATTTCGTTGATTACAGCAAATTTCATCCACAAACAAAAAACTTACCCAGCACATTTCATATCTACCTCTTGAACAACCTCATCCTTTTTCTGAATAAAAATTCCTTTAAAAAAGGAATGGGGCGCCCAATGTGGGCTTGGACGTGATGGTGAATTCCATGGTGTGTAGATTTGGTATTATAATGATTTTTCTAGGGAAGAGTAGAAGACGATCAAATGCAAGAGAAATGTGTTTGATTGGGGAAGGTGTATGACAGGACCGTTTTGGATGAAATAAATGGGAATGAAGCTTTCGTGTCAATTTGCGATTATGTGGGGTGGGGGATTTCTGTTTTTGGGACCTATTGTAGTGAGGATATTGCTTTGGATATTGAATATTGTTGAATTTCGTTATGCAGGGGTATATGATGAATAGTATAGAAGACACAAATAAGTAAGCTCCCCTGGCAAAATATGGGGGGGGGGGTTATCCCCCACCCGGGATCTACGCCCAGGCCCGTACGCAGGATTTTTTTTTGGGGGTGCTGATTTTGAAAAAGTGGACCTTTTTTCCAAGGGGGCGAATTTGTAAAAAGTGGACTTTTCCTCAAAAATTTGGACCTTTTTGCCCAAAAAAGCGTTAAAACCCTGATTTTTTTGCTCGCTACGTTCGCAAATTGTCATATTTTGGGACTTTTTGTATACTTTTGCACATTTGGGGGGTGCACCCCCCTGCGTACGGGCCTGTCTACGCCTATGTTGACCAATAGAAAAATTTAAGTTTTTATAAATGTATAACGTCTGTGATACATATACATCATCTACTTGCTAAATACACTGAAAATCAAATAGAGATGAAGGATAAACAGGAAGAGTCTTTCAAAAGACACAGTTCACGAATCAGGTGTATAGTCATTTGTTGTAACTTTCCATTTTCATATCTAACCTACTCTGCACTAATAATCTTACAATAATTCGTGATTTGAGGCATAATGATACCTACATCCTGACTCTGATGCATCTCCCCAGCAAACAAACGTTCCAAGTCAATTATACTATGCAAATAATAACCTTTGGCCTACTAGAGCTCTAATTAAGATAACATCTAATTAAGCAAACATTACTGGGTACTATGGACCACAAGAGTCTCATCCCAATAGCTAACCTAAATTACATAATCATAGTGCAAAAATTGACCTCAAGTTGCAGAGTAGATAGTTTGTGTACCCAAATCTTCCAAGGATGATTAGGGTTTAAGAACTGTTCCCATGATAGATGAGCATGTTGTGGATCCTAGTGTATGGTCAAATATCACCGTCTATCGGGTTCTAAGACACACGGTAAACTGGTTGAAGGCATACAAAGGTCAAAGGTCCTAGATTTATTAGGTGTTTTTATAAGTCCATTAATTTTGTATTTTAAACAAAGAATATACGCTCAACATTTTATCTCGTGCATATCAGAAAACAATAATAAAATAAAATCCAAACAAATTGTGGTTTTATTTCTGAGTTGGGCATATGGGCATAATTTTAGCAAAACAATTGCGAAGTAAATCTAGCAAGAGTGAAATTAGAAGCTTTTCACAAAGTCATGCCCCCCAAAAAACACAATTTAAAGGTCATCACAAGAAAGTCATACATATGCAAAATGAAGCAATTACCTATTGTCAACTTGGTAAAATGCATACTCGTAGTCGTAGCCCAATCTCGTACATCATAGCACCCAGTTTTGGTTTGTGGTTTCTTTCAAATTTGAAACGCTAAAAGCTGCTAAAACCCAAATCCAGAACAATCAATCATTATATTTATCAAGATATAGCACACTTTCTCTTCTTTTCATGGTAGAGTTTGGACCCAAGACAAAGTACACCTAAATTAAGTGTCAATTCAGAATTAACCCACATGGCAGAAAAATCACTAATCGTATAGATTTTGAAATTCAAATCTAGGTCTAGGCCTATATAAAGATTTAAAACAAATGTAACCCTGCTTCTATTTTTATGTTCTTGACATGATCGACCACACTTTTTTTTCTGGTGGCTAAAATTGCCCTAAAACTTCACCAAAATCCGGAGTAAAAAGTGTGATATTTGCAAACATTATTTGCTAAAAATGTTAATCCAAAATTAATCAACCCACCCCCCCCCACCCCAAAAAAAAGAAGAAGAAGAAATCTCCAAAACGTCGATCGGGCCCGTAGAACAGGATATTTTCGTCGCCTCAGCTACATAATTTTTTACTTATTTTTGAAAATATTTTTATATAATGCAACTGATTTGCGATTAACCTATGTAGCTTCGTTCTCATGCCATATGGGTAATGACATGCTCCCATCAGGCATCAACCAACAAAATCTGTTCTTCGGGAGGGGGGGGAGGGGGAGCCTTTTTTACAATGATCTTAAAAATCTGTAAATATCCGTGTGCAATAAGTTGGTTCCGCACCACCCCCCCCGGCCGCCCCTGCACCCCCAAGCATTTATACTGTAATCAAACTGACACAATACATTTTATATTTTGTTCTTGTTATTTTGGTACATTATATAGTAGAGATGTTAAACCAATTTATTGGAAGTCATGATAATGATATCCTTGGTGGTCAATCACATGGTCACCGTCAAATCACGCTTTCCCCAGATACTGTTCACTAATGGCACAAGAACTTCCTTATTCTTGTCTAGGCTTGGCCATACACTCTGGACTCTTATCTGCAATTTGTGTTATGATTTTGCAATTAGGAGTTTCACAAAAACCTTTCTTTTAGAATAGACCACAATTTCCCGATGGGGTTAAGACCTTTCTTCCTCTATTCTCTAGCAATTTCTCTCTCCTTGGACAAGCCACTGTCGGGATTTTTTGGACGTCACCTTTAAATTCTCTGAGGTTTGTGGTTCTTTAAATTTCTCAAAACAGACGTCTGTCCACACTACAAGAAATGCAAAATGCCTGGAGAATTTTTACACCATGTATGCCTTAAGAACATTCATAGCAAGTAATCCTGAGGGCAAAAGCGGATGGCCCTCTAATTATAGTGACGATATGCTTGGGGCAAACCAGGCATAAGGGCGAAACGAACTTTTTGCACACCGTTATAGTTTGCAATACTAGTATCTTTTCCCGTTTTTCGTCGCTAAGGGCGCAACTTCTCCATTGAAAAGCACGTAAAAATCAACAGTTTTAGTATATTCCGTTAGCAGTACTTCGGAGAGGCCCTCTTGTGAAATCGATTTGTATAATTTGATATCAACTTTAGTAATCAATCGCATCTTTTGAATCAGAACATGAAAGTTGTCTCCAGTTGGCATATTCTCCCGGGGGGGGGGGGCACTCGACTTTGGAAGTGACGGTATGTGCCTGTCAATAGGCCCCCTCTTTTGAAGTCGACTATACCCGATGACCCCCTTTTTTTTAAAGTCATACCCGATGACCCCCCCTTTTCTTTAGTTGCGGCTACCCAATGACCCCCTTTTTTGGTTGCGGCTCCCCAATGACCCCCTTTTTTCTAGATTTTCTAGAAGAGCATCATCAAAATGCAACAAAATTATGCCGAAATTTTCAAAATTTTGCTCCATTTTTTCAAAATTTTCTACCCGTTGACCCTTTTTTTGAAATCTTATACTCAATGACCCCCTTTTTTCAAAATATTATATCCAATGACCCCCTTTTTTATTTGTTTGTACCCAATGACCCCCTTTTTTAAAATATTGCTTTATTACCGATAGGCCCCTACTTCGCGACACCAGTAGGCACATACCCGTCACTTCTAAAGTTGAGTGCCCCCCCCGGGTATATTCTTTTATTAACTGGATAAGTTGTCAAAAAAAAGTGGCGTGCACGGATGCCCTGTACTTTGGGAGCCTGTAGATAAACGCCCTCTAAAATTGTAACCATAATCATTTTTACAAAATAGGGGAGAATATTTGAATGTAAGATGGCGCTCTTGTATTCGTTTTACTCTCGTCTCTCAAATTAATGATGCTCTTGTCACAGATGATTTCTCTGACGTGGATCATTTTGTTAACATTATGTGTGCTAGTGGCTTTGATATTATTACAGTAGTTGCAGAGTATGTTAGATCAACTTTTAATGTTTGCGCTATACCTATTGATGAAAAACCTGTAATTCATACACATGAAGTGTTCTGTAAGTGTTTGTTTTCATATGCAGGCCTATGCTAATTTTCTTGTCATATGACGCGATGACGTCAACCGCTCTTCCGCTTTATATGTAAATATTTAAACCCGGAAGTACTTGTTTACCTCAACATAATAGTTTGTTAATATTTTATCTTTTGTTCATGATACATAAGTATATTTTTCCACCATGGTGGGATAATTCTGAAATGACACTTAAATTTGGGTGTACTTTGTCTTGGGTCCAATCTCTAGTCATGGAAAGCAGCAGTCAAGTTTGGTGTCCCCCAAGGATCAATCCTCGGGCCCTTCTTTTTACGCTGTACATAAATAACCTTGCCAATGTTGTCACTGACACTAACTCTAAAGTCACCTTATATGCTGATGAGTCAGCTATTTTTGTTACGGGTAAGTCTGTCAATGACATAATGAATACAGAAATCAGTAAGGTTGCTAGGTGGCTTAATAAAAATTATCTCACTCTCAATGTAAAAAAGACCAAGGCTGTGCTTTTATGTGCTCAACAAAACATGTCTCGTAAAAACGATGATTTGAAGGTGTATATAAATAATGCTTAGTTGAAAATGTGTATAAATTCAAGTATCTGATGAGTGTATGGCTGGATCCAGCCCTAAACTGGAATGAGCAAATTAACAAAATCTGTAAAACTCTTTCTAAACGTAATGGTCTGCTGCGCAGACTCAGAAAGGTTTTACCTAATAAAAAAAACCTCAATCTCCTGTATAAAGCTCTTATTTTACCTCAAATGGACTATTGCGACTCAGTGTGGGGAAATCCTGGTAAGACCCTACTGTTACGAGTCGTACTGACTCAAGGCCAAAATCACCTTTTACCCGAACTCACACGAATGCACAACACAAATACACTGTTTGATTAAGCTAACAAAATCTAAGTCTTTAATTGAAAACAAAGTATGCTTGGTACATATAACAACAATATTGCATTTACAATAAAATCACACAATCAGTTTTATTCTATCGGTACTTAACAAGCGGTCTTCTTGTTGGTGATCCTAAAGTTCTTGCAATGTTCTGGACGACTGATGTAATATAATTATCCTTGTTCACTTGTCCTACGAAAATCAGCGAAGTACAGTGTACACTTGCGTTTATAAATATCCTTGCGTATGAAATCCTCACACGAAAATGATGCTGCTTGCTCCTATTACTTATCTTCTTGCGCTGCTTTCTCCACAATATATCTACTTGCGCTGCTTTCTCCAATAATGGTGTTTCTTTCACCAATCACTCTTTTTCCAGGGAACAGGTTTCTTAAACACAGCTCCGCTGTTTTTGACAGATGCGTGGCCTTCACAAACCCAGCAAACTCCAGCAATTCGACAGAAGAACTTTAATCCTTTGATGAGCTGGAAGAGCACTTTTGTGTGCTCGCAATCTCCTTCGTTGCTGTATTAAAATAGCTCAATTATTGGCTATATAAACTGGTTAAAATGTAGTTCTTTTTTGAAGCATGAAGACCATCACACACATGTGGAGTTTACAATCTCCCATGACATTCTGCAATTAGCAAACTCAAGCTCTCACATTTTTATACTACAGAAAACCCAAGATATATTAATAAACCATCACTTCAATCACATCTTCACAGATGATGCAAGCTTGGGATTTCCCAAGATTAATTATACACATTAACCTTTCTCATTACATCACTTCCTGGGTGTTTTTTCTCTATGGTGCAATAATGCTGAACTGTGGATTTTCAAGTTCCAAACATAGATCTGACTTTGTTTACAATAATTTGGGGGAATTCCAAAATGACTTTCCACACCATTATCTTGCCTGTACAAGGGGGTTTCCCATCTCATGACATACTTTCAGATTGTAAACAAAGTTAAATAATTAAATTAGATTACTCAGGGCACATCACACTACTGAAAACGCTTGACAGGTTACAAAATACTGCTGGCAAAATAATTGGTCTCCCGCAGATATCCCACTGATGTTCTTCTAAAT
Organism: Amphiura filiformis; assembly: GCF_039555335.1. Taxonomy (NCBI): domain Eukaryota; kingdom Metazoa; phylum Echinodermata; class Ophiuroidea; order Amphilepidida; family Amphiuridae; genus Amphiura; species Amphiura filiformis. Next base: position 61,443,578 of record NC_092629.1, on the reverse strand, counting down.
ACCTTGAAGTTGGACAAACTTGATGATCGTCGCAATATCCACCTTAACATCATGGTCTATAAGAGCATTAGCAACTTCTCCACACTGCCTTTATGTAACATCTTTTCCAGTCAGTAACAGTCATGGCCACTCCACTAGATCCGCATCCCAAGGTAATCTTGTCCCTCCAACAAACCGAAGTGCCTCTGCCAAAAGGAAATTCTTCTCCAGAGGTGCACTGTCCTTTAACCTTCTTCCTACCAGAGCCAAAAATCCGCTGCCAGCTATACAGTCGGATATTTTTAATATGCTTGCAAGTAAATTTCACCTTATATCCTATAGTGCAATATCACTGTTTTTATTACCTAGCCGGGACACCGGCTAGGTCTTGTGATGCTATCGGATCTTTCTTTCTTCTTCTGGCAACAAATTCAAAATGCTTCTTCTCCTACATGTTACATCCTACAATGACGTCACTTGCACATATGCATCGGCTATATCCAGTGTCTATAGGATGTTCACAAATTTGGGGTCAAAGGTCATTAAGGGGTCATTTCCGGTATAAAACGAAATATCTTCAAAATGCTTCTTCTGCCACAAATTATATAGTACGATGATGTCACTTACACATATGCATCGGCTATATCCAGTGCCTATAAGTTATTCACAGAATTTGGGTCAAAGGTCATAAAGGGGGTCATCTGCGGTCTGAAAGCTAAAAATATTCAAAAAATCACTGCTTTTACAAATTACATAGCAGAGTGTTGTCATTAGCACACATGCATTGCTACTAACCAGGGTCTTTGGGGTGTCTACAGTTTTGGGGTCAAAGGTCATTAAGGGTCACTTCCGGTCAAAAACCAAAAATCATCAAATATTTTCATTTTTTTAAATCTCAAAACGTAACCAGACCAGAGTGATATAAACTTCATATAATGCATTAGTGTTACCCGATGTATGCACGGTATTTTTATTTTTTTTGGTCAAAGGTCATTTAGACGTCATTTCCTGTTTTTAGCTAAATAACTTCCAGACTTTTTATCTCCTTTACTACGCCTAGTAGCTTTTTAAATTTAAACTGTAACAATGCATTTTCTCGGTGTATATAGGATTTTTTTTATATTGGGGTCAAAGGTCATTAAGGAGGTCAAAACGACAAATTTGCAAAAAAATGTTTAAAATTACGGAAAAGTAGCTGTATCTCAGCCTATTGAAGACGGATAAAGCCCCTACATGCTACAGTGATGCACCATTAATGGTATGAGATGTCCATAAACTTGAAGACTGGCATTTCCGGCTCCGGCTAGGTCCAGATCTGTAACCAGATCTAGTATATCATTGTTGTTTGTATGCAAATCTTATGCCTAGCTAGTCTAGTTCTGTTTCTGTCAAGTTCTTTGCACAGCCGCCATCGGCGCTGTGCATTCTTTTTACCGCGTTCTTACCTAGCCGGGACACCGGCTAGGTCTTGTGATGCTATCGGATCTTTCTTCTTTCTTCTTCTTCTTCTTTCTGCTTCTTTCTTCTGGCAACAAGTTTCAAAATGCTTCTTCTCCTACATGTTACATCCTACAATGACGTCACTTGCACATATGCATCGGCTATATCCAGTGTCTATAAAATGTTCACAAATTTGGGGTCAAAGGTCATGAAGGGGTCATTTCCGGTATAAAACCAAATATCTTCAAAATGCTTCTTCTGCCACAAATTACATAGTACGATGATGTCTCTTACACATATGCATCGGCTATATTTAGTGCCTATAAATTATTCACAGAATTTGGGTCAAAGGTCATTAAGGGGTCATTTCCGGTCTGAAAGCTAAAAATATTCAAAAAATCACTGTTTTTACAAATTGCATAGCAGAGTGTTGTCATTAGCACACATGCATTGCTACCAACCAGGGTCTTTGGGGCGTCTACAGTTTTGGGGTCAAAGGTCATTAAGGGGTCGTTTCTGGTCAAAAACCAAAAATCATCAAATATGTTAATTTTTTTATATTTCAAAACGTAACCAGACTAGAGTGACATAAACTTCATATATGCATTAGTGTTACCCGATGTATGCACGGTATTTTTATTTTTTGGTCAAAGGTCATTTAGACGTCATTTCCGGTTTTAAGCTAAATAACTTCAAGAATTTTTATCTCCATAACTAAGCATAGTAGATTTTTTTTATTTAAACTGTAACAATGCATTTTCTCGGTGTATATAAGGGTTTTTTTATATTGGGGTCAAAGGTCATTAAGAAGGTCAAAACGTCAAATTTGTAAAAAAATGTTTAAAATTGCGGAAAAGTAGCTGTATCTCAGCCTATGGAAGGCGGATAAAGCCCCTACATGCTACAGTGATGCACCATTAATGGTGTGAGATGTTCATAATAGCCGGTCAAAGGTCAAACTTTAAGTTAAGACTGGCATTTCCGGCCCCGGCTAGGTCCAGATCTGTAACCAGATCTAGTTACCTAGCCGGGACACCGGCTAGGTCTTGTGATGCTATCGGATCTTTCTTTCTTCTTCTGGCAACAAATTCAAAATGCTTCTTCTCCTACATGTTACATCCTACAATGACGTCATTTGCACATATGCATCGGCTATATCCAGTGTCTATAGGATGTTCACAAATTTGGGGTCAAAGGTCATTAAGGGGTCATTTCCGGTATAAAACCAAATATCTTCAAAATGCTTCTTCTCCTACATGTTACATCCTACAATGACGTCACTTGCACATATGCATTGGCTATATCCAGTGCCTATAAATTATTCACAGAATTTGGGTCAAAGGTCATTAAGGGGGTCATTTCCGGTCTGAAAGCTAATAATATTCAAAAAATCACTGTTTTTACAAATTACATAGCAGAGTGTTGTCATTAGCACACATGCATTGCTACCAACCAGGGTCTTTGGGGTGTCTACAGTTTTGGGGTCAAAGGTCATTAAGGGTCGCTTCCGGTCAAAACCAAAAATCATCAAATATGTTAATTTTTTTTATCTCAAAACGTAACCAGACCAGAGTTGCATTAACTTCATATATGCATTAGTGTTACCTGATGTGTGCACGGTATTTTGATTTTTTGGTCAAAGGTCATTTAGACATCATTTCCGGTTTTAAGCTAAATAAGTTCAAGAATTTTTATCTCCATAACTAAGCATAGTAGATTTTTTTTATTTAAACTGTAACAATGCATTTTCGTGGTGTATATTAGGTTTTTTTTTGGTATTGGGGTCAAAGGTCATTAAGGAGGTCAAAACGTCAAATTTGCAAACAAATGTTTAAAATTACGGAAAAGTAGCTGTATCTCAGCCTATGGAAGATGGATAAAGCCCCTACATGCTACAGTGATGCACCATACCATTAATGGTATGAGATGTCCATAAACTTTAAGACTGGCATTTCCGGCTCCGGCTAGGTCCAGATCTGTAACCAGATCTAGTTCTTCTTCTTGCACAGCCGCCATCGGCGCTGTGCATTGTTTTTACCGCGTTCTTTCTTTCTGCTTCTTCTTTCTTCTGTCAACATCATAATCAGCCATCGTAGCCACATGCTTTCAGGCATGTTGACCATATTTGGTCAGTAGAACCGTTTGGTGGTGCCACAGATGTCACATGATCAACTTCCGGTCAAATGTCATCCACTTCCGGTCAATGGCCAAAACTTGGATTTTCACTAAAAATGCTACTCCTCCCACATATTACATAGCACCGTGACGTCACTTACACACATGCATCATCTATAGCCAGTGTCTAAAAGTTATACCACAAAATTGGAATCAAAGGTCATTAAGGGGTCACTTCCGGTAAAAGTCTGACAAATTTGTAAAAATATTCAAAAATCACTGTCTTTACAAATTACATAGCAGAGAGTCGCCATTAGCACACATGCATCGCTACTAGCTAGGGTCTTTAGGATGCCTACAGTTTTGGGGACAAAGGTCATTAAGGGGTTACTTCCGGTCAAAAACCAAAATTATCAAAAATGTTTTACAAATTTTTATCTCAAAATGTAAACAGACGAGAGTAATATAATTATCATACATGAATTAGTGTTACCTGATGTATGCATGGTATTTTTATTTTGGGGGTCAAAGGTCATTAAGGGGTCACTTCCTGTTTTTAGCTTAATAACTTTAAGAATTTTTATCTCGACAAATAAACATAGTAGAATTTTTTAATTAAAATTGGAACAATACATTTTGTCGGTGTACATATAGTTTTTTTTTCATTGAGGTCAAAGGTCATTAAGGGGGTCAAAAGTCAATCATAAATTTAAAAAAAGTCAAAATCCATGTATAAGTTCCGATTAAGCTGAAAATTCACCAGGAATATTCCTTATGACATCCTAAGCACTATGTAATATTTTTGCGGGGTCAAAGGTAGTTAAGGGATCACTTCCGGTTCTCACAGATTCGGGGTCATAACTCATTTGTCACTGCTGGCTGTGCATCCTCGCGGTCGCAGGCGAACGCAATCAGATCTCGTTCTTCTTCTGTCAACACTATGATCAGCCATCGTAGCCACATGCTTTCAGGCATGTTGACCATACTTGGTCAGTATAACCGTTTGGTGGTGCCACAGATGTCACATGATCAACTTCCGGTCAAATGTCATCCACTTCCGGTCAATGGCCAAAACTTGGATTTTCACTAAAATGCTACTCCTCCCACATATTACATAGCACCGTGACGTCACTTACACACATGCATCATCTATAGCCACTGTCTAAAAGTTATACCACAAAATTGGAATCAAAGGTCATTAAGGGGTCACTTCCGGTAAAGGTCTGAAAAATTTGTAAAATATATTCAAAAAATCACTGTCTTTACAAATTACATAGCAGAGAGTCGCCATTAGCACACATGCATCGCTACTAGCCAGGGTCTTTAGGATGTCTACAGTTTTGGGGTCAAAGGTCATTAAGGGGTTACTTCCGGTCAAAAACCAAAATTATCAAAAATGTTTAAAAATTTTTTACTCAAAATGTAAACAGACCAGAGTAATATAATCATCATACATGAATCAGTGTTACTTGATGTATGCATGGTATTTTTATTTTGGGGGTCAAAGGTCATTAAGGGGTCACTTCCTGTTTTTAGCTAAATAACTTTAAGAATTTTTATCTCGACAACTAAACATAGTAGAATTTTTTAATTAAAATTGGAACAATGCATTTTGTCGATGTACATAAGGGTTTTTTTTCATTGAAGTCAAAAGTCATTAAGGGGGTCAAAAGGTCAATCATAAATTTTTTTTTTAAATCAAAATCCACGTATAAGTTCCGATTAAGCTGAAATTCACCAGGAATATTCCTTATGACATCCTAAGCACTATGTTATATTTTTGCGGGGTCAAAGGTAATTAAAGGATCACTTCCGGTTCTCACAGATTAAGGGGTCATTTTTATTTTGCATCAGCCCCCCTAAAATACCTGGCGGTTGTGCATGCTCGCGGTCGCAGGCGACCGCAACCATATCTAGTTCTTCTTCTGTCAACACTATGATCAGCCATCGTAGCCACATGCTTTCAGGCATGTTGACCATACTTGGTCAGTATAACCGTTTGGTGGTGCCACAGATGTCACATGATCAACTTCCGGTCAAATGTCATCCACTTCCGGTCAATGGCCAAAACTTAGATTTTCACTAAAAATGCTACTCCTCCCACATATTACATAGCACCGTGACGTCACTTACACACATGCATCATCTATAGCCAGTGTCTAAAAGTTATACCACAAATTTGGGATCAAAGGTCATTAAGGGGTCACTTCCGGTAAAAGTCTGAAAAATTTGTAAAAAATATCAAAAAATCTGTCTTTACAAATTACATAGCAGAGAGTCGCCATTAGAACACATGCATCGCTACTAGCCAGGGTCTTTAGGATGCCTACAGTTTTGGGGTCAAATGTCATTAAGGGGTTACTTCCGGTCAAAAACCAAAATTATCAAAAAATTTTAAAAAATTTTTATCTCAAAATGTAAACAGACCAGAGTAATATAATCATCATACATGAATCAGTGTTATCTGATGTATGCACAGTATTTTTATTTTGGGGTCAAAGGTCACTAAGGGGTCACTTTCTGTTTTAGCTAAATAACTTCAAGAATTTTTATCTCGACAACTAAACATAGTAGAATTTTTTAATTAAAATCGAAACAATACATTTTGTCAGTGTACATAAGGTTTTTTTTTCATTGAGGTCAAAGGTCATTAAGGGGGTCAAAAAGTCAATCATAAATTTAAAAAAATCAAAATCCATGTGTAAGTTCCGATTAAGCTGACAATTCACCAGGAATATTCCTTATGACATCCTAAGCACTATGTAATATTTTTGCGGGGTCAAAGGTAATTAAGGGATCACTTCCGGTTCTCACAGATTCGGGGTCATAACTTATTTGTCACTGCTGGCTGTGCATGCTCGCGGTCGCAGGCGAACGCAATCAGATCTCGTTCTTTCTTTCTTTCTTTCTGTCAATCTTATAATGAGCCACCGTAGCCATATGCTTTGAGCCATGTTGACCATAGTTGGTCATTAGGACCATTGGGTGGGGGGACAAATGAAACATGATCAACTTCAGGTCAAAGGTCATCCACTTCCGGTCAATGGCCAAAAACGTGATTTCACTAAAAATGCTACTTCTTCCACAAATTATACAGCACGATGATGGCACTTGGGTATATGCATCAGCTATACCCAGTGTCTAAAAGTTATTGTCCAGAATTGGGGTCAAAGGTCATTAAAATGCTGCTGTTGTCGCAAATATATATGGTACAACAATGTTACTTGGTCATCAGGACCAATAGCTGGTGGCACAAATGTCACGTGACCAACTCAAGGTCAAAGGTTATGGAAAGGTCATTATGGCCGGAAATGTTATTTCCTGTTATTTTTACTAAAACTGCTACTCCTTACACGAATTACACAGCAAGATGATGTCACTTGACACATGCATTAGCCTTGAGGTCAAAGGTCATACGAAGGTCATTATGGCTGATGTGATTTTCTGTTCTGTTACTAAAAATGCTAGTCATTCCACAAATTATAATATAGCATGATAACATTACACATTGTATTCATCCATTGGGGTCAAAGGTCATTGGGGTCAAAGGTCATGCAGATATTACTTCCGGTATGTAGAAAAATACCGTAGGAAGTCGCACTCTAATAGCGCATGACCAAGTTGCACAGAAATATTTACATGAATATTGAATAATTTTTGGTTAACAAAATGATTTCACAACTATGGAAAATAATTATGTAATATAATTAATAATTATAAGGCCAAATAAAAATTAAACATGTTTCACGTACCCTCCCGCTTCCTTTTTGAGGTTTCTTCAATTATATATTTATTCAGTTATAACTTTTCAAAAAATATATCTAGGAAGCAGAAATATTTCTATAGCCTTGCTAATATACAAGAAACACTTTTGGAAGGTTTTATGAAAATTAGAGGGGCCGGCCTATATCCTCAGAACAAAAATAAAAAGATGCCTCCTCCTTTTCCAGGCATTATTGTGTATGCTAAAACAGCTCAAATTATGGGTATTCACACCGATTTTGCCATGAAAATATAAAATAAAAAGCCCCCTCTTCCTCCTTTTTTACAAAAACCCGGACTTGAAACATGTTTTTTTATTTTACTTGGCCTAATTATATGATACTACAAACTTCTGTTCTATAGTTATACATGTATATTCCAATGAATTACACCAAACTGCTGGACCTTTTGAACTCACATATGCTATAGGTGAGCTAACAAATTAACCTTGCTCCCATTGTCCCTATGGTCAATTTCAAATTACAGTGCATTTCAAAAAAGACCTCTCAGTAAAATCAGCATATTATACTACTGCTGGCTGTTTTATGCCTTAATACATGCATGCATGCTAGATAGCTGGGCTAATTAGCCATAGGCCTAGTTAATTAGCTATTGCTAAGGTCGCGTATATGTGTATGCGCAATTAGCTCTAGTTCTGCCTCCGCAGGAGGTAGTATGCTTTGAAATTTACACCTAAAATGCCGCACATTGCGCGGCATGTAGGCCGATTGTACAAATTTATATTCTGACAAGTACTCTAATTTCCGCCCAATATCGAGAGCCCAATATATATCCCCCACCTCTTTGCGCCATACATAAATTCGCCTATCGCCATTTCCGAATGTTCGAAAAGGTAATCACGCTTCCTCAGCATGTGCAATAAATTAGCATTAAAATTAATCTTATTCTATAGGGATTCTAGAAACGCCTAGCACGTGGCGCCAATGGCGTGGGTCTATCAAGTTAATGAATTATGCATTAGAATATTTTCAAACTCATATGTTGTATAATTGAAGACCGAATTAAAAAGACTAGCTTGCGTATGCCGTCCTGTAAACCAGACCAAAAATGCCATACTGCGCAGGTCAGCAACCAATCACGGCGCGCCTTTGTCATGACGTCAGACGAAAACTAGTCTTTTTTAATTCGGTCTTTAATTATAGGTTGTAGCCTCAGCGCTCATCAGCAGCCACACCACCTCAATGCCTTCGGTGTGATCAGCAGCTTTATCGTTGAAGACAAGTTGGAAAACCGTTTTGCTGTGGCAATGGGAATACACCTCAAACAAGGTTTAATTTCATGATTACATGAAACCTGATTATTAATGCAAAAACTTTGGCTGGAGAAGTTGAAGCTGACGTTCATGGCGACACTTTGGATGTGATAATTTGACATCATGGATTGTTTTGTGCAAAATTGGAGGTATTTTTGTGCCACGGCGAGTCAGCAGACCGACTGGCATGCATGCTAGGCTCGACTAGGCCACAATCATGATCCGATGCATTTGAACTGCAATGTATGGTATGATACGCCTAGCCGCGCCTATGGCCGGCTTCATTGCTGCCCGGGCATTGCTGTTCAAATACATGTAGGCTACTAAAGTATTGCAATTTTATTGCGTTGATATAATTCGGAATAATTCGTTTTAAAGTATTTGCTTCCCCAATTCCCATGCGTGGTTGTGTGTTATGTTCTACTGAGTACTGTTGCAATATTTTTGCATGCATACCCATGACCGTTTCAAGACTTTGACTGAGAAATTTGCTTTTTGTTTGTTAAGATAAAAATAAAAATAAAATGCAAGAATCATCTTTCCCCACACAATACTTCTTACAAACAAGGTGTTGATATTGGCCCTTTCGATGCAAGACAAAGCACAAATGAAGGAAACAAAACAAAACAATAATGTTTTTGATTTTTTATTCAATTACACATACAAAAGAGTAATGACCTATAAAAGACCCCCTAAATATAATAATATTAATATTATTTTAGTCCTGAATACAAAATATAATAAACAAGCATTAAAAAAATCTGAAACGTTACAATCGTAATTTTCAGTCAAAAATCCACGAGAAATGACTCTTGATACAACTTAGGCATATATGCATTTAAAAACAGAAACGGCTGCCTGCATCTGGAACTCTTCATATCTGAAAGTTTGAAGGTCTTATTTCATACATCAGAATTATCTACAAGATTGCAAGATGGCTTTAGGTGACCGTGGTCCTATTGGCTAATGCACAAATTTAGATTTTCTTTCTATTTAAATAATATGTTAAAGCTTATGCCCTGTAGATTACATTCGGTTCTTGAGATATGGCCTGTCAAAATGGTGCGAACCCAAAACAAAAAATTGGCAACAACTTTCTTTTTATTTTCTATATTTTTGACAAGTCCAGTTGCCAGATGATTTTCTAATTACATGTATGAATTATGCAAAGTAAAGATTTCAGATACAATTAAAAGAGCTATAGTAGGCCTACTGAGGCATGGTACATGGGTAGAACACACACTGTAGACCTACTACAAAATTACGGTTGCGTTTTGGCAAATTTCAATTTGCATAATTAATTTGGGCCACTTATTAGAAAAGTTGATTAGGGCCCTAATTAATTATGCAAATGGAAATTTGCATGGAAAAAAGAATTCATAGGTTTTATATCTTATTTTGTAGCCGATCTGAACATTCTACTTTGTACAATTCTTGCATATATAATTAGAAAATAAGGCCTACCTGACATCATTGCATATCAAAAATAAAAGAAATTTGTTGCCAACTTCTTGGTTTTGCGCCATTTTGACAGGCCATATATTTTGGTAACCGAATATCCGATTAAAATAAAATTTTCAGTCTTGTAATCAGGAGAGAATGGACTCACATATTTCAATCAGACAAAAATCTATATCCAATAGCGTTACCTTAAAGCTAGCATTATAAGTGTCTCCTTAACTAATAACAAAAGGTGCCCACTGGTATCTTGGAGGCATTGTCTTTTTTAAAGAGATTTCTTGTTTTATTGTATTCCTAATTTTGTTAAATTGTGCAATCTGATATATACTTCCTTAATGTAATGTATTTTAGTGTGTATTGGTCATTTTTTGATGTTTTAAGTTTGACCCCTGGGCCAAACTGAAAAACAGTGTTTACCCAGGCAAAAGAAGTTTTAATAAATAAATAAATAAACCCTATCCATCTTAAAAAATAATAAAATACAAATCCTAATCAGGCAATTCCTCGAGACTCGAACCACCAACCTACGGATTACGAGTTTATCATCGCAGTCCGAGTCGTCAGAAGCTTCGTCTTTTATAATACTTAAAATAATGTACACAACAAACTCACTAATAATAGCGCCGTTATTGTAAGGCGATTCAATTTCTCATATGAGGAGCAGGTTAGGAAGCCAAAATCTCCAATTAGCGAAATTAGCGATATAAAATTACAACAATGCGAAAGTTATACATTGTACTATTGATACCATGTATGACCTTTTGCGATGCTACATGATTGTAGGCTCAAAGAAGTTATCGGTGCCACCTGTTACCAATTAAAGATAAACGTTAAATTATTGATTACAGAATTGAGAATTATTACCCCATATAGTTGTACTGTATTATATACACAGTAAAAAAATATTTTAAACAACTGTTTAAAAAAATTTAACAACACTGTTTACGCCGGTCACTCTAACAACTTCTGTTCTTCTTTAAACATACAATTGTTTAAAATTTTAAACAATTTTTTAAACAACAGTTTTAAACATCTGGGTTGTTTAACATTGGTTGTTTAAATGTACACAGTTGTTTAAAGTATTTTAAACAACTAATGTTTAAAAGAAACAGTTGTTTAAAGCTGTTGTTTAAAACAATTGTTTAAAACATAGTTGTTTAAAAGTTTTAAACATTTTTGTTTGTTGAAATCAATTTACTTGGGAGAGTGGGCAAGAAGAACTGACTGTAAAACATGCACATCAGCCCCATGCATCTGTGCATGAGCAGTTAAGCATGTGGTTAAGCTTACACTCACACTGTACAAGTCACGGCTGCATACTACTGCACAGCTTGCATCATTTAGCATGTACAACACACAACTGTGTCTGTGTGTTCATATAATACTCTATCACATCAAACAATATTTAAACCAAACACTCACCTCTGAATGTATCAATTAGGTCTAGCATTTCCCACTTTTGGAGCAAGTGAATCACATAGTCATCCGCCATGATGATGAATCTGACCCTGATTTCAAGGAAGGAAACCCCTCGTTTGCAAATGCGATCTTTTTTAAACAACGTTGTTTAAAAGTTCCATTTTTGGTATTGTTCATGAATTAAACACATACTGTTTAAAATTCATGGACTGTCTTTTAAACAATGTTGTTCAAAGTTTGAACAACATCGTTTTCAACAGCGACATTTTAAACAGTGTTTTTGCTGTGTAGGTCATTGATAAGTCCCTCAAACATGATAAAAATATAGCAAAGAATAGGCAAGCAGCAACTAAAAGAATTTATAGCGGGCGAAATCGGATATTAATATGCGTCATATAGATACTTGCAGCCTGAGGTATATGATTCCTTCTACCAAAAAATATGACATGGTATCTGCTTCCTGCTCCTACATGTATTAAAACACTCACTGCGGAGGAAGTAACATTTTCATGGTTCATAATATATTACTATATCTAATGAGCCACGAGCAGATTCTCAACATCATCGAAATCACCCCAAGGAAATTACCAAGATGATAGATCAAAATGAGAGCAAGCAGAAAGAAACGGGAGTAATATCAGATGGCACTCATAGCAATGAAGGTGCAGTGGACGAAGTGAAATTGAAAGAGAGGGTTGGGTTGTTCAGTGGTTCCAACATCATTTTAGGTAAATGTACACGTAGCATAACTTTAACTGTTTTAACCATTTAATTTTTTTTCCAAGTGTAACAATACTTTATTGGCGCAGTATAATCACACAACATTTCATTATTCATGCAATTCCCAACGTTGGGCAATGATCGATGCCATAAATTGTGTATTTTACCAACACGTTATTGTCCAACATAAAATCGCCCATTTTTTTTGGCAGTGTATACTCCAGACTTCATCCTACCATTGCTTTCCGTACAGCCGATGGCACAACATACAGGAACCCAGCTCTACGTACTCCAAAGACAGAAGTAAAAACATCCTGAAGAAGGCTAGAGACTGGACCTTCCTGATGGATGAGGAGCACAAGCCAATAGTGTTCCCTCCAGAAATAGCAGAAACTGCCAGGCGACCGGATATTACGATCTATTCAGCCACCACCAAACATGCAATCATCATAGAAATGACAATACCATCGGAGGAGAACCTAGCCAAAAAGTGTAAACATGAAGACCTGGTAGCCGAATGCGAAAACAGAGGATGGACTGTATTTTACTTCCCAGTAAAAGCAGAGGCCTAATTATATAACACATCACTAACCAAGTGTTTACCTGCCTCAAAGGGGAAAAGAAAACCAATCCTGGACACTGCCTCCAAAACAGCTCTGAGAGCCAGCTACATCATCTGGCTATGCAGAAATGCAAAGGCATTCTGACAGGTAGAGTTTATACCAACACCATCAACATGCACTGGGGGAATTGGGAAGGTTGAACTCATAAACCGGTCAACCCGCCAAAGTTTGGTCCTAAGTCCAGAGACCCCAGTGCACATTCTACTGTGAAAATAGGCTTCGATGGTGACAATGTCGATGTCCTCAACGACACTTTTCATAGCGATACACTAGTCCTGCCTGCTGCCTTACATCACCCCTGCACACCGACACCGCCTGGCTAATAATTATTTGGTGCAGAAGGGACACTAAAATGAATACACGGGATCGATACACGTGAATTGCTATGCACGATTTTGATATCAGACGAAAATCTTCTGATACCGGGTTAGAAAATGATGAATATCTCCCGTCATGATTTTTTTCTCAAGAAACCAGATTTGGTCTCATAAACTTGGAAATACGTGTTGAACAGATATGATAGTCGCTAGAATGCGCTTTGAAAATTGGCCGTGCGCTTTGAACTCAAAATTTGACCATTTTATATTGCGTTGGTCCTGTTATGGACTACAGCGTGCAGCGTGTAGTACAGCTGCACTCACTGTAGGCAGTATAAAAGTCGATGACCATTGACCTCAATGGGGTATACAAGCTTAATCACGCACAACCAAGATCGATTACCCGGCTATTGTGAGTAGCCTATAGTTATGTCCCTCGACTAATTATTAGTTTAAAAGAGCTTTAAAGGTTTGAACCAAATGGCTAATCGTGGCTGTGGATTTAACCTACCATGGCGATTCCTGCCATGAAGATATAGGGTCGAAGACACTGTGCCCTGGTGGCCGACCGTTGCAATGGTGTGGCATTTGCTAGTGTAGCTTCAGCACTGTAAAGTACAAGCTGATTTTGTTTGTTAGTTAGACTGCAACAAGGTGATTTTTCTTTTCCAATTTTATCATCTTCCAAGAGGGAACTACACCAGGAGTGCTCATCTTAACTTAAGAAGGGTAAAATTAGACTCCGAAGATGACCGCGCTGGTGATTTACCAATGAACTACCCCGCATGTCCTTTGGGTGGTTTTAAATGTCATTGGAGGTCACGGTTGTCCAATCGGGCTCAAACTTGGTGGGCGGAATACTTGATACCAGGGGAAATATAATGTGCGAAATGAAATTGAGGTCAACCGAGGTCAACGGAGGGTTAAAATTTTAAACTTGGTGGTTGGAATCCTGCATATGAGGGGAGAATGTAAAAAATATAATCAAGGTCATCTGAGGTCAAAGGTCATCCAGGGGCTAATTGTAAACTTCGCCCGATTGACTTAAACTTAGTGAAAGTAATTCTCCATATTACGGCAGCATGAACACAATCAAATCGAGGTCACTAGAGGTCAAAGGTCATATGGGGTCAAATGTTAGAGTATGCCCAATCGGGCTTAAAAGTAGTAAAATATCCTCAATATAACGTGAACCAGTTGCGCTCACAGCTATGGGTGAACTGGTTTTATTCTAAAAACACTATGACGTGTTGCTGTTGCGGTGTAGCCTTCTCCATGAGATGGCGGTCTGTCATAGCGTTGGTACATATGTGATTCGGTAACCTTTGGGTATAATATGCGCAATTTATTAAGATTTGTAATACAAACCAGACTCCGCAATAGAGAGCTATCAATTAAATTCTGGGATTTAAAACAAAATAAAATATTATTTTATTATATAAATAAATAAATCCAAGATATGTAATTGTATCAACACAAGTCCAAATTAATTATTTTATTATATATTATTATTTCTAGGTTCGATCATTGGATCAGGGATCTTTTTAACCCCCAATTTAGTCCTGGCATCAGCCGGATCCGTTGGATTGTCGCTCCTTGTCTGGGCACTCAGTGGCGTCTTCTCCATTATCGGTGCCCTATGCTTTGCGGAGCTTGGACTCACGGTCAGGGAATCTGGCGCTGAATATGCATATGTTAAAGCAGCATTTGGTGATTTACCCGCATTCCTTCTTCTGTGGACTATTTTTGTAATTAGGTAATTGCTATGATATGAGACACACGTGAAAAATACTGTTTACAGTGATGATGACGATGGTGATGATAATGATGATGACGATAACGACTATAATGTTGACGACGATTACGATGACGATAATTATGATGACGCTGACGACGACGCTGACAACGGTGATGATAATGATGATGTCATCAGTGATTATGGTAATCATGGTGATGATGATAACGATAATGATGATGGTGATTTTGATGACGATGACGATGAGACGACGATGCCCATGATAGGGATACTTAACGCACTGAATGGTCTATTGTTCTATTGTGTCCGATTTGAGCGCTGACATATTGGAAAATGTTGCCAATCAATATTCATGAGAGTGTACATTCAACATCCAATTTTCGAAATTGGGTGACTTGTGCTTGGCAGGTGTGAAATACATCTGACTGGGCGTTTTAATAACGTAACGCATAAAGGCATTGGCATCATCGAATGGCTGCCTATAGTGCTGTTAGTGTTAGGCCTATGTGGGAGGGGGTGTTTAGTTTCTATAATAATTATTATAAGGCCTACATTTATTTGTCATTCCTCTCTTTTCCTTTCTCTGTACTTATTCTTTCCTTGCTAACGTATCACTCCCTCTTCTTTTCTCCCTTCCCTTCTCCATCCCCTCTCATTCATAGGTTTTCCTTACCTTTTTATTTAGTTCTATTTATTTATTTCTCTTCATTTCCAGGCTCATTCTCTCTTTCTCCAGTCCCCCTCCCATTCTTCATATCCCCTCCTCCACCTCTTCCTCCCTCCTCCCCTCCGAAGACCTCTCACAGAAGAGCTGCCCCCCCCCCCTTCGGTACGCCACTGTTCATGCCAATCTCCTTCTTAAAATAAATTAAAATTGCAATTTGTGAAACAACAGGCCTATACCGGTACTTATTATGTTATACGTATACGTAGCTATTACCATTATACAGTACTATAGACATGCCGACATGGCAGCCTTAATGTTTAATAGATCAGCAAGCGCATTCAATTTATTTAAATGAAGCACCTAAAGTCAGTGGATGACAACGAACTGTACGTCGGCGGCTAATGTGTGTCTTTTGTGCTTACGGCCACTCAATCACACCCTTGGGTTGTATGGTAACAATGGGTACTTTTCGTTCCAGTAAGCGCTTTCACGCGACTTTCGTTTGATCACTTATTGACAGTAGCCTGCTAGGTAAAGCCAGGTCAGCATACCGATTTAATGGCGGACGCCCTTTGTCCCGAACAAAAGGTACCTTTCGATGAATAGCTTGTCAGATTTCAAATTGGCACAAGTGAACAATGCGTTACATAATCTATTGCTTCTCCATCTTTAATAGCTCCATGGGGATACTAATATTGAGAGTATTTTGTATTCTTAAAGGTACCCATCGGGGAATGCGGTTATTGCCTTAGTATGTGCCAATTACATTATCCAGCCATTCTTCCCAGATTGTCCTCCGCCTGCTCTATTCGTCCAATTTGGTGCTTGTCTCTGCCTCAGTAAGTCATGTTCTTATTTATTTTTTTATTTATTTATTTATTTATTTGCATGCTACGTTTTGTTTGTTTTTATGACGGACATTCAACATGTTCTGTCTCAAGTCTTCAGTGTACCTTGGGTTCTGTACAATAGTAGCTTCCTAAAACAGCATGGAATGTCACATAATAAGTGAGGGCAAATGTATATTGATACATTTCCAGACGCTTCCTTCTTTTAAAATACCCTCTTCTTAATAACTTTACCCTATAACCCCCAATACCACTTCTATACCCCCTTTTTAAACGGGGGGATTCTCCCCAGTCGGATGATGAAAATAATTTAAAGTTTAGTTGGCCTCGGAGCTCTATATAATACTACCACTTTTTACCCCTGTCCCCTATCAATACTGTGTATACACAGTATGAATTAGAGACAGAGGTAAACAGTGGTAGTATATATAGCGTGGTTTTGACCCCTGTCCGTATGAATATCCTGTACACAGTATTGATAGGGGACAGGGGTAAAACGTTGAAGTATATATAGAGCTCCGAGGTAAAGTTGTAAAATATACTACCACTTTTTATCCCCTGCCCTCTATCAATATTGTGTACACAGTAGGAATAATGACAGTGGTAAAAATTAGTTACAGTGGTAAAAAGTGTATAGTATAGTATACTATACTACCACTTTTTACCACTGTCAATAGTCTTACTGTGACACAATATTGATAGATGACAGAGGAAAAAAAGTGGTATAGTATAGTTAACTACTTTACCCCGGAGCTCTCTATATGTGACCCCTCAGCACAACTGAGCCCTGAAGTCGCCAATCATCATTTTTGAGATATTCAACCAAAATATTCTGCTTGAAATTTGCTTTAAAATGATGTATATCATGTCTATAGTACTGCAGCTTTTTACCCCTGTCCCCTATCAATACTGTGTACAGGATATTTATACGGACAGGGGTAAGCATCCTGTGGGTGTGGAGGAGGGGGTGGTAGCAAATGTTACCATTGTTGGTCAATGTTACATTAAGGTTACTCTCGCTTTCTGGCCCTGCGTGGCCCTTATATTGGGGTTTTTGTTAATACTGGGGCCCAGTATCAACAAAAAACATCAAGGCCCCAGCATCAACAAAAAACAAGGCCCCAGTATCAACAAATACATCACGGCGGCAGGGCGGGTAGGCCCGAGGCCGAAGACTCCCATGCGACAACTAAATACTCCAAGTGGGACCCCGATATATGGGCCCGCATGGCCAGAAAGCAAGAGTAATCTTTAAGTAAACCACAAACTGCGACAGACCGCCAACAACCGTCGCTCACTAGGGATATGGCAGATAATGTTACCATTGCTGGGCAATTTTACATTAGGGTTACGGTACTCTTGATTTTTTGCCCTATATTGGGGTCCTACTTGGAGTGTTTTGTTGTATAAGAGTCTCCGGCCTCGGGTCTGCCGGCCCTGCGGCCTTGCTGGTTGTAGAAACTGGGCCCAGTACCAACATAAGACATCAAGGCCGCAGGGCCGGCAGGACCGAGGCCGGAGACTCCCATACGACAACTAAACACTCCAAGTGAGACCCCAATATAAGAGCCCATCAGGGCAAGAATGCAAGAATAACCTTAACGTAAACCACAAATTGCGACAGACCGCCAACAACCGCTGCTCACTAGGGATATGGTAGAAAATGTTACCATTGTTGGTCAAAGTTACATTCAAGTTACTCTTAGTCGTCGAATGGGAGCCACCAGCCTCGGGCCTACCGGCCCTGCGACCTTGATATTTTTTGTTGATACTGGTATCAACAAAAAACATCAAGACCGCAGGGCCGCAGGGCCGGCAGGTCCGAGGCCGGTGACTCCCATACGACGACTAAACACTCCAAGTGGGACCCCAATATAATGGCCCCGCAGGGTAAGAAAGCAAGAATAACCTCAAGGGTGACGGGCTGTATCTACTGGAGACAGGCTGTCGATAACATTAAATGGATTCATATTTTTTGTGTGTTTCTTACTTTTTACCTCATAATTTCCCTCATTCTTCAGGCCCTGCCCTCTATCGGGGGCTAATATACAATTTAAGCTTGTTGGATATCCATATTTCGCGGTTAGTGGTTCTTTGTAGCCCTGTAGGGAAACTAGTTGGATATCCACATTTCGCGGTTAGTGGTTCTTGAATTAACTTACCGCTATACCGCTTATTTTAGGGTATATTTACTGTAAATTATTTGTTTGTGTTATTATTTTTGCGATGTCTATTACGTCACAAAGAGGTCACACTTAAGTGCATAGAAACAAATAATTACGAGAGAGGCGATTCACCTAAAAACCGACAAGAATTTCCAAGATAATCGAGTTATTCTGCATGCTCGGCAGCGCGTAAGGCAAAGTTGTAATTAATGTACTCTTACATCTTGGCGTGTTATGCAAAAAACAATTGTTACAATAGCGACGATACTAAAGATTACAGCTCTGTCAGTTCGTCCCTCGCTTATCTGGTGGACAAACATTCGCTTTGGAATACAGATGTGACGAACCAATCCCCAGTCCCGTCCCGGAATACAGATGTGACGAACCAATCCCCAGTGCCGTCCCGATTTTGTGATTAACTCGTAGGATTTCCTCGAGGCAAAAAGGTCAAAATTTAGGGTCCACAGATGTCAACAGTTGAAAAATGCTCCAATTTTATCCCAACTGGTCTCAAATTGTTCCTTTCAAAAATGAATCAAAATGAGGAAAGTTACATACCGGTAGGTAACGTTACAAAATAGGTCAAGGTCAACAGGACTCAATGGATTTTGATCTATTTTGAACAAGGCCCCAGTATCAACAAAAACATCACGGCGGCAGGGCGAGTAGGCCCGAGGCCGAAGACTCCCATGCGACAACTAAACATTCCAAGTGGGACCCCGATATATGGGCCCGCATGGCCAGAAAGCCAGAGTAATCTTAAAGTAAACCACAAACTGCGACAGACCGCCAACAACCGTCGCTCACTAGGGATATGGCAGATAATGTTACCATTGCTGGGCAATTTTACATTAGGGTTACTCTTGATTTTTGCCCTATATTGAGGGTCCCACTTGGGTGTTTTGTTGTATAAGAGTCTCCGGCCTCAGGTCTGCCGGCCCTGCGGCCTTGCTGGTTGTAGAAACTGGGCCCAGTACCAACAAAAGACATCAAGGCCGCAGGGCCGGCAGGACCGAGGCCGGAGACTCCCATACGACAACTAAATACTCCAAGTGAGACCCCAATATAAGAGCCCATCAGGGCAAGAATGCAAGAATAACCTTAACGTAAACCACAAATTGCGACAGACCGCCAACAACCGCTGCTCACTAGGGATATGGCAGAAAATGTTACCATTGTTGGTCACGTCAAAGTTACATTCAAGTTACTCTTGGATATTCCAAGATAATCGAGTTATTCTGCATGCTCGGCAGTGCGTAAGGCAAAGTTGTAATTAATGTACTCTTACATCTTGGCGTGTTATGCAAAAAACAATTGTTACAATAGCGACGATACTAAAGATTACAGCTCTGTCAGTTCGTCCCTCGCTTGTGGACAAACATTGGCTTTGGAATACAGATGTGACGAACCAATCCTCAGTCCCGTCCCGGAATACAGATGTGACGAACCAATCCCCAGTGCCGTCCCGATTTTGTGATTAACTCGTAGGATTTCCTCGAGGCAAAAAGGTCAAAATTTTGATCTTTTCCACTATAACTAAAGAAGTGTACGTCGGAGATATGTCAAACTATGCTGACGAAATGAATACATTGGTATGTTTTTATATGAAGATTTGACCAACTTTGTAATTTCACTCCCTTCATAAGCCGCTATTTTGAACTTATGCAAAGTAGGAGATTTTCCGGGACTTTTCAAATGTTTTTGTGTGAGCTTTTGGGAGGTGGATGCATGTGAAATGTATTCTGTTGGAATTAGTGGCGGATGATGTCGTACTTTGACTGGCCTAAACCATAGAAGCTCTCCACTGTCTATGCCTAAACGGGCATGAAGCAGCTTTAAATTTCTAGTATTTTATAGTGACTTGCAGGTCAATCTTTATGCTCAATTACGCAAACCAGTATGCCGCAATAATTACACAATAGATCCTATTTGAAAGAGTGTGAAGTCAGTGTTATGATTGTAGAAGACAAGCAGTCAAGCATGCAATGTTCTGGTTATAAACTTATCCTATGAACTTGTATCAGGGAACTTTTTTACAGTGTGAAACAATCAGCAATAGTTTTAAATCTATATAACTTGACGAACACATCACCCGGAACACACCCCAGGAATACACATCACAGCTTATCTCAGACGGAATTGAAAGCGATGTAGCGTATATCGTCACGATCGTTGTAAAACGAGGAGAAGACAGTCGGATTTGTCCATCATGTTCGCATATATACACATCACGAGACATCCGAGTGTCGGAATTATCGAAGGAGACGTAACCAGACCTGCAGATGTGTAGACTACACTGCCAGATTGCAGTTATGCATGTACAGACTTACTAGTATGCACTCTATACAGTCATAATAATGCGCATATACAATGACACAGTTAAAGACCTCTATTCAAAAGTTGCTCAAAATCTGACCTCATATTCCGTAGTATGAGTTTTTTAACCCAATGTATGCGCAGTTCATTCTGTGAGTGTGCAAGCATATTGGAGTCAACGAACTGCGCCCTGATATATTGATGTGTACGAGATATGTACTGGAACGGACACTATGCATCACTGGAAGAGAACGTGATACTATAAAGGATGAAACAACAAATGTGAAAGGTGAAGAGGACTCAAGAAGGTGTGTAGCTTACAGTTATCTTATTTATAATGTTTGCATCAGCAGTATAGTAATCAGTAATTAATCTATGCTGAACTCTTTTGTTTAACGAACAATGATAGCCTAACATCCAACTCTTATGAAGGTATCGGGGATGTTTACCGCTGGAGAAGTAACCAGAGCAGCGATCTGCTTATCTTTGAAGGATCCTCCCGGGAAGATGAATTTTCATGTTGGAACCTGGATTACTTTGATGTAATGTACACGCGTTTAACCAGGTATACATGTGACAGATAAACAGCCTTATTCGTTTTCAGCTTGCGGAAGTTTAGACGAAACAGTCAGCACTCATTGGCTGCAACACCTTTTAGAAACTGGTTGATTGGCCACACAACAAAATAATTGGATCTAAGTTTACATGGTTTAGACTATCTATATCGGTGATCTTTTTGTTGAAAGATTTGATGAAGTGTATTACTTCGGAAATATAACACAACTTCGAGTAAAAAGATAGTAGGGGTAAAGGCTAAAGGACACGCACAACCTGGTAACCATGGTCAATCATGCTAATTGTCCTGTGCATGGTAACCAAATAGTGCTCGAAAACTGATACCGGTGAATGAACAAAAATGACCTATTGTTTGTGCAATCTCTGCAACCCTCGTCCAAACAATGTCATAATTGTTTTGGTAACAATTAATGGTTATTGTATATGACTATGCTATTGTTACATATTTGCATGATTTGTACACCCGTATACAGAAGTGAGCTATTTTGCTACGGCAATGACCTCTAATACTAGATGACTTCTCATTTCTGAATAGGGTTACGCGGCTGATATTTCTGGATTTAATGCTTGGAATTTAAGTTACTGGTGCAGCTATATTGAAAAATACAGATAAAATATGTATGAGCCCTGCATCTCTAGTGAAAGATTTTCACCATGTATTTTAAAATACAATCAACAGAATATTTTTAACAGCTAAGCGTGCAGGAAACGAATTTCCATGTGAATTAATAGAAACGTAAATGCATTAACAAATGCCCTAAATCATATTTGGCACATACTGCAAAGTTACTATTATTATCTGATTATTATTTCTTTTGATATTATGGAAGGGAGGTATCCAGCCCAGGCCAAAGAATTATGAACGATCAATTATAAAGCTTTTTACAAATTTGTGCTGCGACAACTTCACGATACTCTCCGTTTAAGTTCTGAAACTATACGCACGCCGAACCGATTTATAATTGTACCTTGACGCAATCAAAATGGCCACTGGACATGCTGAACGGCTTCGGCCAGCTCCATATATAGATCCACCACCGTATGACAAGCTCAAACGGAAGTCTTCTCAAAACGTTGTTCCTGATGAACCGAGTGAACCATGTAAGGACACCAATAGCAAACACAAAGTATACGGTCAACTGAATGAAGCAACCCAAGATCACAATACGATCCCACCAAATAAGGATGATTCGGATCAAATGAAACTAGAACCAACTCTGGGTCTATTCAGCAGTGTGAACGTCATCGTGGGATGTATCGTTGGATCCGGTATATTCTTATCACCATCATATGTACTAAAACAATCAGGATCAATCGGGATGTCACTAATCGTTTGGACTTTAAGCGGAGTGTTCTCCCTCATAGGTGCACTATGTTTTGCAGAACTTGGCTTGACGATCCCTAAATCTGGCGCGGAATATGCCTATGTGTTGGAATCTTTCGGAGGACTCCCAGCGTTCATAATTTTGTATGTGACTTTGATCATGATATTTCCGGCTACGCAGGCTATTATAGGCTTAACGTGTTCGGCGTATGTGATAGAAGCAGTCATGCCAGGATGTGAACCATCTGAGGCGTTCATTAGGCTTGGAGCTATTCTATGTATAAGTGAGTATTACAATGAAAGAGGTGAATGTAAGAGCTTTATGTCAATGTATGTATAACTATGTCTAAAAGTAGATATGAAAGATGCGCATGTAGATTTTGTAACGTTGATTTTAATTTTGCACGCTATATATGCCTTTATTTTCAGTGTTGAAATGTGTCTTCCCCTATGCTACGAGAAATATGCGGGTCCGTGACAGACGCGGGTCTGCATAACAGCCAGGTCTGTCACGGTCAGACCATCGTACGGACCAGTGTCGACCATTCATTCACCATTTTCATTTAATTCGACTGCGAAGCAGGCGACTACAAAGTTTCTCCATATACTACGATTTGAAACCAAAGTGGTAATGGCATCTGACAGTAAAACGTCGAAGTCCCCCAACAGTTTTTGCACATAAGACAAGTTGGATGTTCTTTGCCTTCTTTTACCATATAACATGTATAATGGGGCGTAGAGAGCATATCTTCGGCACTTCATCTTCTTGCATCCTGATGTGTCCTAGGAATCGTAGTTGTCGTGATTTGACAGAGTTGATAAGAGGCACAGTATTGGTGATGGTATAGATCCTTTCATTACTAACATCCCAGCAAACAAAACGTTTTCGACATCATTCGCAAAAGGTTATAAAAGGTTGTCAGAAAATGTTTAAATGTCGGGTTAAATAAAGGGTATATTAAGAGTATAAAACGTTTTCATAACCTTAAAAACATTTTTGATAATCTACTGCTCAGCAAACAAAAATGTTTTACAGAAAACGTTTAAATGTCGGGTTATATAAAGGGTATAAAACGTTTTAATAACATTCCAAAAACATTTTGAAAACTTGATACAAAACAGAATGTTATTTTGGGGTTGAAAAAATATTTTGCGAAAAATATTTGCCCAAAATATTTTCAATAACGTTTTAAAAACGTTTTCATGACCTTTATATAACCCGACATTTAAAATTATGTTATTAAAAGGTTTTGAAAAAAACATTTTAAGAACATTTCTGTGTTTGCTAGGTTCAAATATTTTAACATAATGTTATTTAAGTATTGACACAATATTTGGAAAAAATGTTTGCAAAACTAGTTTACAATAACATTTTTTGAAAACATTTAAAAATATTGTTGTAGTGTGTTTTCATACAAAACGTTTTAAAACGTTATCATAACCTTTACATAACCCGACATTTTAATGTTATTAAAACGTTTTAACGTAAACCAAAAGCCAAAATATAACTTATTTAAAACGTTTTTAAAACGTTTTTGTGTTTGCTGGGATGGTCAGTGCGCTTAATGTTCAGCATTATCCTGTAACATGATGTCCCAAAAGTGATGATCTTATTTTCCATGTCAGTAGATGTCACACAGGACTCACAGCCATAGAGCAATACTGTAACAAAAGTGGTGTGAAAAAGCTTGACTTTTGTTGCAGCAGTGATTGTTGGACTTCTCCACAGGTGCTCCAGTTTCCAATATTCATACCATGCAAGCGTCTTTCATCGGGAGAAGTCACTGGTGCTAGAGCCCATCATGGAACCAAGATATATAAAATCGTTGACATACTTGATGGGTTCTCCGTATACTTTGAGTGTTGGCTGTGGATTGCAGTTGATGGTCTGGAAGATAAAAGAAAAGCCATTCAAGCAATGAGAACAAACAAAGCTGCCGGACTGGACTGTGTGATCACCACTGAGGCACTCCAGGATGATGGTGAAGCTATGGTAGACACCATCTATAAATTCTGCCTAGAAGTTTTTACAAAATTTACGCGGCTGGAACAGTGGATTACCAATGTTATTGTTCCCCTTCCAAAGAAAGGAGACCTCGGCCTCATGAACAATTATAGAGGAATCACACTGATGTCAGTTGCAGTAAGATGTATAATAGGATCCTACTGAATAGAATTAGGGACCATCTTGACCCTGTAATAAGAAGTAACCATGCCGGATTTAGACCAGGCAGAAGCTCTGCACAGCAAACGCATATCCTCCGTAGAATCTTGAAGCCTTTCTAGTGACCAACTCCCGCTCACTATAACATTCATTGATTTCAGGAAAGCCTTTGATTCAATCAACAGGAAGATGATGTTTTCTGTTTTGCGGCACTATGGTATTCCAGAGAGTATCGTAAAGGCAATACGTGTACTGTACAGGGTGTAACAATAAAATTAGTACAATTGCATTTTGACTTCTCAGGAAAAAAACTAAAAGAGTTATGGCACAAATGTTATATGCACTTTAATCAGTAATATCTTGGCTAAAAGAAGACGTTTAGTTGGTTTCTTTACTAGCTTGGGTTCATTGGGTTTATGTCCGATTAATTAAATCTTCCAGAAAACGTGTTGGGCCACTTTTGCCATGTTTGCGAATATCAAGTTTGAACCGAAGTGTCGAAGTTGGGCTTCTAGATGTTCTGGGACTATTGCCAGCATTTCTGTTAACAAATTCTACATGCATCTCACAGTTATAATTAATTGTATGCCTTGATGGAAGATGTGAGTTTGGAAAATGAGCTATAAACAATCTTATGGTTTCTGCTTGACTCCATGTGATACCGAATGTTACAACCATAAAAAAATACACTCTTGTGAATTGCCAGGGATTAAAGTTGTTGAGCTGCAGCCACGATTTCTAGTAAATGAGGTTGTTGTGTCAGTGCTTTAGTTGTGACTTTCAATAACTCAAGGATTATGTAATCATTTCTACCACTTCGAATACCCCATTGTTGAAAACTACCTAAGAGCACCGCCCAACTGGTCCACGGTTCAACTCTATTCTGTCACTTTTGTAACACTTAGACAAAAGTGGCCCAAGCGGTTTTAAGACTAGGTTAAATAATTGGCCATATCTTCACTTGTATACCATAGATTTATTGGAACAAAGCTTATCTGGTGGTTAAAGAAATTATCTTGATAGACATATAAATATCAAACAAAAAAATAAGCGGCATACTTGTGTCATTATGGCAACATCTCGGGTCCCTCCTAGTGACTACTGCCGAGGGGACTGACAGTGGTGTTGAAACACATCCGCGTCGTTCCAGGCGATATCCTGCCAAGGTTTTGAACGACTTGAATTTCGCTGACGATATTGCCTTACTTGAATCTTCCATCCCGCGGGCACAGGCACAGCTGACCAGAACAGCGACTGCAGCAGAAAGCATTGGTCTCATCATCAGTGTTCCTAAAACTGAGTACATGACCATCAGTGTCGACCACGGACTAGTACATTTATCGCAGTGGTGTGAAATCTGCGTGACCACGTAGAAAACACTTGCATAATAAAAGTTGCAAAACATCAGCAGGTACTGAGGTACGAATATACTAAGAAATATTCATTCAATAATGTGACGGTCTCGGGTCTGTAATGGCCGTGGCGGCACGGGTCTGTAACACCCGCACAATATATTGCACTGAACAACCTGAAGACTCAGAAATGCCTTCCCCAGCTGATTCATCAGAAGAAGAACATTATTGTATACTTCATAACCATGAATCCTGGTTTAGCCACAGCCTGGGACACTGATTACCAAACCGGTATATATTGTACATGGAGAATAAGTTGTTCGCGTCTTCGGCGCTCACCTTTCATCCTTTCCTGCCATAGACCCTACCAACCAATATCCGTGATTTCAAAACTTTGATGAAGAGCATTATTTTGGAATATGAAATAAGATCTACGATAGAAACTGATCTATGAACGTAGCCAATCGTTTCCAGAGTTGTAACGAGTCACTAAAACATTCAGGTCGAGTCAAGTAATTTGACATACTTTTTCGCTTTAGTCAAGTCAAGTTACTCGAGTCACTGGACAAATTCAATGAGGTCACCGAATATCACTTGAGTCAGTCGTCTCGATTGAGTCACATGTCGCGTTACAACCCTGATAATTATGTTATTGTTCCCAACTCTCTGAAGCCCTCGTCCAAATTATGTCATATTAAATTGTTCTGAATTATAAGCAACAACCTTTAACATGTTTAATGTTTATTATAATTACGAATATGATTTTTCAGATTAATATGATTTGTACATGTATCATATTAAGTCTTTTTAGATGATTTCTTATTTTTGATTAGGTTAATTATTATGGAGAAAATGTGTTAATTTCTATTGGAATTTATGTTGTGGTACAATTATAAACGCAGAGAGAAGATCTCTACCCTGTTCAAATAACCTGGTTTTTTTTCAGTTTTACAATTTTAAGGGAAACACAAAACAGTTCTAACATCTGTAAACAAACAGTGGCGTGTGAAACTTGAGAAAATAAACTGTTTCTAAGAGTCTCGATAGCGAATAGATGATAGAAAATATTAATACATTAGCAAAATACTCAAATATCATATAATAAAAAGATACCTTTCTCATTTGCCTTGAAGTTTTTGTTATGATTTATTTTGATAAAGAATTAGGAAGGGAGCTAGCATTCAGCCCAGGACAATCATTATTATGAACGATCAATTATTAATTTAACATTGATCATTTTGACTTTTAAATGATCGACTCCACAATACATGGAAAACCAAATCTATAATTTTGTTAGTAGTAGTAGTACTGTGTATTGTATCACAAAACAAACTTCTTGATACTTTTCGTCTACTTCTTAAAATACTATAATCCGTGAACCGATTTATGTAGGTGTTCCAAAGTAATCATGGCAACCAACATGGTTACTAATTGGAAATCGCCACCTCCATACATAGATCCACCACCGTATGATAGGCTCAAACGGGAATCTCCGCAAAAACTTGTTCCTGATGAACCGAGTGAACCATGTAAGGACACCAATAGCAAACACAAAGTATACGGTCAACTGAATGAAGCAACCCAAGATCACAATACGATCCCACCCCTGCCACCAAATAAGGATGATTCGGATCCAATGAAACTAGAACCAACTTTGCGTCTATTCAGTAGTGTGAACGTCATCGTAGGATCTATGATTGGATCCGGTATATTCCTCACACCAACATTTGTACTAAAACGATCTGGATCAATCGGGATGTCACTAACTGTTTGGACTTTAAGCGGAGTGTTCTCCCTCATAGGTGCACTATGTTTTGCAGAACTTGGCTTGACGATCCCTAAATCTGGCGCGGAATATGCGTATGTGTTGGAATCTTTCGGAGGACTCCCAGCGTTCATAATTTTGTACGTGACTTTAATAATGATATTTCCGGCCATGCAGGCTATTATAGGTTTAACGTGTTCGGCGTATGTGATAGAAGCAGTTATACCGGGATGTGAACCATCTGATGCGTTCATTAGGATTGGAGCTATTCTATGTATAAGTAAGTATCAGTACAAAATGGGTTTTACTAACATAAGCCTATTACCATGATTACAGACAATATGTGTGTAACTATACATTAAACTCAGTTTAAAACATTTCCGTTTGTAGATTTTTAGCGTCGGGCGTTTACATGCGTATAGAGTTTAGGAATGTTTTTGAATACAATGCAGACCTGTATTAACGTGTCCCTCAGTTGATTCACCACATTTATCAGCATCACTGATGACTTTGGCCACCAGGATCTGTGCTTTTATACAACTTGATTTGATAGTCAGTTACTACTGTGTTTGAAATCCCATCGCCAGTTGACCCAACCAATAATATTAACACCTCAAGTAATTATTGTCCAACCAACACGTCTACTTCTCATGTACATGTTGCCAGACCAGTTGTTTGTCTAAGAGGAGACCAAGAAGATAATGAAACCCAAAACATTACATTGCCCTTGCATAGGTTACCCAATCGTTCAGATGAGAAATCTAGAGCTTTCCTGAACACTCATACAAGGATACAGCCTGCGCTACAGCTTGTGAGTAAAATGGGGGATCAAAAGGAAAAGGATAGCATCTTCGGCACTCCTTTCCCTATCGCATGCATCTTTGACAAAGACCACTTTGAATTTGAAGCACTGAAATATGATTTTGGCTAGCCCAGGCCATCATCGAGTCCATATGTATGTATATGTACATGTATTAAGATACATTTAGATAGTCAATGAAAGTGCAATGGTCACTCTTCAGCAGCTGTAATCAATACCCTGCATCAATGAAGTTATCGACCAATGATTTCCCAGTGGCGTGTGGGGGGGCTTTGTTAAAAAACATGTAAAATCAGCCGTTTTAGCCCATTTTAGCCTGAAAGCCCTCTGATCCCGCTGCAGGAACAGATCCTGGACACACCGGTGATTTCCCCATGTGTACCATGATTGTGTGTACTATAGGTAATCTATCGATAGTGTTCAAGCACGGACATGCTGTAAGTATTATTTAGTACGTCCATAGCGCATAGCGCCTTCTTTCAGTGTCAAGCTCTCCTCACACTCGGAATCGTAAATTACTAATTAAGAATTAGTGTGTGTCAAGATCGACCGCCAGATCCTCCGTGAAACACTGAAGAAGGTATTCAGCCGCGGTTTATGGACATATTTAATATGACATCTTTGTTAACTTTTGACGCGTAACAAGCTACGTCTTTATGTTCATCCAGTGTTATTAATCGGTTGCTTTCTATAATACCAAGAAAGCATGATGCAGTCATGTCTACAGTAGAATTCATCTCGACCTTTGCAGGACTTAACCCCATTAAAAGCTATTAAACCAAGATAACACTCATTGAAACAGCTCAACTGATTAAATCGGATCTTCTCTGGTTGTGCACAAGTGACTGTTTTCATGTGCGATATCGCAATAAAGCTGGTATTCATAGCTTCAGTTGGGTAACCGATTATAAAGGAAACGAAAGGAAACAATGTTATGTGTGGCTTTGTTCACGAAATCAGACAATGGCGTGCTTTTTGTAAACCAGCATTCTTGAAAATGAGCAACATAATGATTTTTGACTTAACACGGTTTGGAAATAATTTCTTCATATTTTTGGTGTTATCTGTCGTTTACATGTCCTTCCTAAAACACAAAAGTACGACCCTCTCCAAACACCTAAATTAGCTAAAAATTTAGGACATGTTACAAAACTATATTGTCTAGAATTTTAGAAGAGTACTTTTAATATTGGCCGGTTATTTTTCACACAGCGACGTTAACTAGGCAATGTACTATTACCTATAACATTAACTAAAACACCAAAGTACGAATATTTCCAAACATCTAAATTAGCTAAAATTTAGGACATGTTAAAAACTATATTTTCTAGAACTTTAGAAGAGTACTTTTAATATTGGCCGGTTATTTTTCACACAGCGACGTTATTTCTATATTGGACATAGTTTTGTGCAATGTAGTAATTTTCTGAAGTAAATCGCCTGCTGCACAGTTTTCTATACAGAATGATATGTTTACTTTGTAATTAGGCCTGGTCATTACCTGCAAGAGATAATAAAAACTACGAAGAAAATTGTATCTTATCACTAAAGTAAACAAATTACACAGCTTGCTCTTGCTAGCCATTGACTAGTCATATCCCCATACTGTTAACGTAGGGATATTTGTCTCTTTATAGTTTTTATGAACACCAATATTATACAGGTTTACACACATGGGTTATTACAAGAGTCAATAAACATTCAATTAACTATAGATAATGGACTTAGTTTTGTGCAATGTAGTAATTTTCTGAAGTAAATCGCCTGCTGCACAGTTTTCTATACAGAATGATATGTTTACTTTGTAATTAGGCCTGGTCATTACCTGCTAGTTTTGATTAACCAATCAGTTATGTGTATTGTCAGCATGTGATGGCTATAAGCCAATTGCAAACATGTTTCTAAAAAAAAGCTAGAAAATTCCTACACTGGACAGACTCTTTTCCGGGTTAGGGCTAATTAGTAAGTTGTCATGTGAGGCAAGATTAGATAAACTAGGGTATGAGATATTAGGAATTATTTCCTAGACTCTTAACCACAGGGCTGGTGGGCTACAATACCTATTCATGACACAGCTGCACAGAATATGTAAGGGATAAACTGTGCATATGAGATGTGGGGGAAATTGGCATCATTTCACTGCCGTGAAAAACATAAAGGTCTGTGTCTGCACGAAATGCAAACTTAAAAATCTTACGCACATTATACATTACCTTTGACAGAATTCTAAGAACATGGTGTTAAGGATAGTGCGTTAATGATAAGATACCAACAAATTACAGGTCGCTATCAGAGTCGCTATGATGGTGAACCATTAGACTACGTATGCACAAGATATCCGGGCATAGTACGAAGACAATCCAGGGATATACTTAACTAAATAGTTACATAACTTCCAACTGATAATATTGTATTGATGTATGCTGCATGATTACGCCTCATGGTATACTATTGGTAAATAGACCTAATACAAAATTGCATTTCCACATTAATATATATACAATGTATATCATGTATATATATATATATACATACATCTTTAGAATGACAATAATAATATCAACACGAATTTTATACCTTTTGTGGCGATTCACAAAACGCACATGAAGAATAGAATGGGAACTGAAAACGTTCGGACTGATTTAAACAAACCTGGAACATCTTCTCGGTTTTCGCATATAACTGGTTAATACTTGCTGCACTTTATTTGTGAACGAGGTCCAGTATTGCGTCACATTTCCATCAGCTGAGATCTTCCCACGTGAATTTGCTGCTCCTTGTATTCTAATTATACAGTGTCTTAAACACAACAAGTTGTAGTATTAAGATCATGATCATGATGATGGTTCTGAATGAAGTTCTGGAGAAATTATAATCTGTACTTTTAAAACTGACATAATCTTGCCTGCTCATCGAAGCGACTCTTTCTGCTTAAATATTTAAAGAACTAGCGATTCATTGTCGCGACACTTGACTCTCTGGAAAGTGACAGGTAGCCTATATGAAGAACTACAAGTCAACTATTGTCAACCTTATTTCACCTTTCATATCTGCAGTCTTCGGCTAGATATATCCAAACATCCGGATCTGCTCTGTCAAGCACCAAGCTTCTTTGTACATACTTCTCGTCATAGAAGCCCGTAGAAGCTAGGCTATCTTCTTTCCATACTCCCCAGCTATTTCCTTTGAAACGTACTGAGCTCAATCTCACAATGGCAGATGATATAGAGTACAAATCTCTACCATCACAAAATGGTGTCAAGACGGACGTCGACCGAAACGCAAACGAGAAACCCACCGTCGCAGACGAAGATGTTGTTGATAAACCTTCAGCCAATGGCGGCGATGTGGTCAGGTTAGAACGTAATATGGGCCTGTTTAGCGGGATTACCATCATTGTGGGTAACATCATAGGTTCTGGTGTCTTCCTTACCCCATCGACGGTCCTCAAATATGCCGGCTCTGTCGGCATGTCCATTACCGTCTGGGCAGGAGCCGGACTATTTAGCCTCATAGGCGCGTTATGCTTTTTGGAACTGGGTACCACAATCCCGAGGTCTGGTGCGGAGTATATTTACATAAAGGAGATCGTCGGTGATCTTCCAGCGTTTATGGTGCTCTGGGTAACAATGGTTGTTGTAGCCCCTGTAAGTCGAATCCTGACGTGCATGACTTTCGCTAATTATATTCTTCAGCCTTTTTATCCGGAACAGGATTGCAGGCCTCCGGATGAAGTCGTCGCTATCTTCTCTGTAGCGTGTATAAGTAAGTACCACACAGTTATACCTTTCTG
The DNA here is from genome assembly GCF_039555335.1 of Amphiura filiformis. NCBI lineage: Eukaryota > Metazoa > Echinodermata > Ophiuroidea > Amphilepidida > Amphiuridae > Amphiura > Amphiura filiformis. The sequence goes on along the minus strand of NC_092629.1, from coordinate 61,410,923 downwards.
TTACATTACTGTCCCACAAGGCCAGTGACCACAAACCATCCCTATACCTAAGCTGGCTGTTCGCACAGGTGTCGCAAAAATCCAGATTTCGCCGAAATTTCACTTCGTGCCGTAACTCTTCACTATAAGGCCGTGTAAAATTAATATTTTGGTTCTCGTCCCCTCCTCCTCAATTTCTGGGATTTGTCAGATTTTTTTTTTTTTTTAGATTTTTCAATTTTTTAAGACTTTGGAATGATTTATGAAATCTTCATACATATGAATAAGTTTATTAGAGAACAAGCATCACTTCCAAGTCTTTTTTTTTTTTAGTTTTTTATCCATAAGAATCTCACATTTGAAAAAAAAAAAAAGGGCCTCATCGTTTCCTCGAGCACTGTTGGAGAAGACCGAAAACTACTGACAATGCTAATTTTACATTGAAAAAAAAAAAAAAAAAACCTCCCTCCCTCATCAATTCATGAAAATCCTCTGGACGAGAACCAAAACATTAATTTTATACGGCCTAAGATTTGAGACACTAGATAAGCATGATCCTGCCTTACGTATTGTTTTTCTCTCATGTCGCCGCCTAAACAAACTAACTGTGCAACTGAGAGTACGAGAGCCCGGGGGCTCTTAACAAAAATGACCATACGGGTATGTTCCTGAAAAGACCCCCATTTTTGGATTTCACAGCTCAGGAAAACCCTTCATTTGACCAAAATAGAGCTCTGAAAGACCTTTAATTTCCGGCTCTTAAAGACCCCCAAATTGCTCATTTCTCACATTTCTGGGTGGTTTTTTTTTCAGGTTGATTTATAACCAAAAAGCCAAGAAAGACCCTTGATTTTAACTGCTCGTAAAAGACCCCCCCCTTTTACCTATTCGCAGGACTAAAAACACCGGTACGACGTCAGCTCCTAAAGACCCACTTCCTCACAATTCCGGGGGAACATTCCCACCAAACACAGTTTAAAAATACATTATTTCATGGTTGATGATTAGACCGTCATCAGTGATGTCAGTGACATGGATTAGATCTACATAATGTGATGGCATTAAATGATGGCTTGCCGCACATCGTCCACACCAGGTAAAGAATTCCTTCCCGCCGGCTGCTGAGAGTAGCTTCTATTACAAAATGAGCTTATGCTTGTACTCCGCACTCGGTGAGCGATTGGTTTAAACCAATCATTGGCTAAAAAACAATAGCTCAGCAATGATGTAATTACTGTATTGTTGAAGGTTGAGTCTTTCAATGGTGTGTATAGAATAGTAAACTCAGGGACAATAATATCACATTCCTCCGTTGCATATAGAGATGAATTGATTTTATTCCTATAATAAAAATGGACTACTTGTTGTGAAATGATGGTGTAGATTCTTTTGATAAGTTATTCTTAAACCCTTCAATATATACCGTTATTTACTGTGCGTATTGAAAACCCAATCTGCGTCTTCAAAACAAAAACTGACGAAAAATCGAATTTTCTTGAGTTGGCAACGTTAAAGAGGATAATGAACATGCGCAGATCGTAAAAATTAGTAATTTCAGCTGATAAATGGCAACGCTGCATTCGTAATGGGGAAGAAGCGCCTATGGTAACCAGTGGTGTGCTTAGCCTGAGTCGATCAGCTTATCTCAAACAAACTCGCCATGCGTGGCTGTTGAAGAACTAGTGGATTCGCCCTACTATCAAGCAATTTCTGACACGCGCGTTTATAACCCAACCAGAGGAGTTACTTTAACCCAACATAAAATTCGAGTCAAGCTCTGTCTGCAGACAGTAGACATTATTATCGCCTTCTAGTAAGGTCAGACCATCATTTTAATAACAATACGCTGTTTACATATGAATTGGACACATGCTAATTATGTGTTGTCACATCCTGATTTCTATTATCCTTAGCATTTTCCGGCCTTTAGACATAATAATGAATGCCGAATTTATGACATTGTCGAAATCCCGGCACTTTGGCAAGGCCGCATATACAATACAATCATTACAATAATAGGCTACTGTTGCCTTTACAGGACAGTGCTTAATACTTAATAGGGCCTATTTAAAATTAAGTAGAACTATATCATTATGCATCTAAATTTCGCCATATTGGCAGTGCTATACCACTTGCATTTTAAACTAGAATTATATATTTAGCCCTCCATGGATAACGCCATCTTGGTCCTCTCGGCCTACTTGAACAGTAATTGCAGCCGTGTATCTGCACATCATAGACAGGTAGCAACTCCTAAAATTAAACTGAGTGCTAAACATTGTGGTTAAAATCTGGGCAGTGGCGTAACTATATTAGACAAAGTTATTGCAATCAAAGGGCAGACAATTTGCCATGTCGTGTGGGTGTGGGTGGGTGGGGGGTGCGTGTGTGGGTGTGTGGAGAGGGGGCGTCAAAATACCAATCCTCCATTGAAATATTTCATTTGAGGGAGAGCGGGGAGGTGCGCGGGACCCTGCCCTCACGCTGATTACGCCGCCGTAACTGCCTGCAGAGAAAATGTTGAAACAATAGGCATAACCGTGATAGATATACACTGCCAGTTGCCCATATCTACCATGCTACTGTCTTATACTACTTGACAATTGTTTATAGTAAATAACAGATATCTCTTGATTCATATACTGCAAATAACTAAATCAGTGTTTATTGTTGCTATTTACCTGTAACATCTTGCAAACGTCTTAAACATGGAGATATCAATGTCTTGGATCATGAAATTACAATTCTGCAATTCAGCATTTCTACTTTCCCGTGATGATAACAAACTGCACAAAAGAGATATAATTTTATAATTGTTTTCCTAGAATCAAGAAACAATTACAAATTGTGTTAATTAGAGTTTTCCCCCAAACTAATTGGTGTCTCATTATAAATGCAAGAAAATGATTAGAATTTACAGTGAGAATCTTCGCTTATACCAAAATAGCCAAGAAGATGGTGACGTCACAACAAAAGAACTCAACCTGAGGTCAGATTTTTGAGATAGGCCTATTGCTAAATGAGGGCTATGGAACTACTGCGATCATCATAGGAAGTAATATCACTCCCTATTGAATTTGAACATGAGTTAAGTAAGAAACCTTCTCTGTGAATAATATTTTTTGTGAGGGTGAGACTTTTTCAGTGGGAAATATCAGAATGATGTTTAAGGTGGTACTACACCCCCTAATAAATTTTGTAAACGTTAATGTACCCTTTTTGGACTCGTAATTTTAATACCAAAATTCGAGCTAAATGCAATAATTCCACGGCGCGTGCGATTATCTTGACTAATGCATTGCACTCAGTTCATTAATATCCTTATCTTAACTTGAGGGTTGAGGGCGCGGGTTTATGTAGTTTTCTGTCTGGGTCCAGGTGGTATGCGCCGTGCATTCTCTAAATTCAGTAAATTACCATCGTCAACCGTGTAATTGAATGGGATTATTTTGAAATTTTAAAACGCTTGAAATATCACAAACAAATAAGCCTATGTTAATAAATAATATAAATGCAAGCTAAAACAGTTGGGGTTCGATAAATGAACCCCACACAACTAACCGAGTAGGCCTATATGGAAAATGCCATACGGCTGGGCGGTTTCCCGACTATCTCTGACCATCATGCCACTCGCCGCCTGTCTGGGTCTGCATCATCATGTAAAACAATTATTATTTCGCAGGATGGCAGCAGAGAACTCAACGAAAGCGTCAGACAGCACCATCTGGGCTATTCCACAAAATAGATGCACATTTCACACCACATAGATGTTCGGATTTCCAAACTTTTGTCCAATCATGATTGTTGAAAATCCAAACTTTTAAAGTGTGCAAAGGCGAACAAATCCAGCAAAAATGTTAAAAATCAGAAATCCTCAATTTGAGAGGCTCACTTTGGACAATTCCATGATTTTCCATTAATTTAATTGCATATTTTCCATTTTTTTGCAGTAACATTTTGAACTCCAGTTGTTTTCAAACGGAAAACTTGGAAATCCAGGCATTTCTTTGATTGAAAAGTAGGACGGTTGTTGACAAGGCTGTTGTAGAGATAATCTTAAACTAAACTTAACATCGCCATTATTTACCACGAAATTGTATCTTTCCATTGATTTCTGATGCTGCGTATAGGCCTAGGCTATGGGGTATATGGTAATATTTTGATGCAAATATTAAACTGACGCATAAAGTGGATGATGTATTATTTTATGTATTATTCGACATCGGATCTTGAGATTTGATGATTGTTGACAATGAAAATTCTACTGGACGACACAGCATATTGAAAAGTATCTCCTCTATAGATTCAGTTGGGTGGGGTGCGGGCGAGGCCTGAGGAATACCCAGAAGGGATGCCTCTAAATATTTGTTTGTCGACATGTATTTACATTTATGAGGCCAAATTAAAAAAAAAAAGTTAGTTTCAGGGCCGCTTCTTTCCTCACTTTTTGGGGTCAGTCCATACTTCTTTTTCCAATTTTCAGTCCATTTTAAGTTTTTAATACTGTAGTAAAATGTTATAAACAAGTGTTTTTGTGAAACTCTAAAGTCTATATTCTAAATAAAAAAAAGGGCCTCGTTTTCTGGCAGATGCTGAAAACTGCTACGAGCATGTAGGCCTATGCATGCTGCATGCCATTGTCAACGTGACAACTGTTGTATTTTACCAATTTAGCAAAACACCCCACCCCTCCCCCCACACCCACACAAAAACCACCTTCCTGCTCCCTCCTCACTTTTCCAAAAAGGTGGTATTAATATGAAATGAATATTTAGGGAACAAACCAAAAGATCGATGACGTCCTATAAATGAAACTAGTTTCGTTTGGGGGGGGGGGGTAAAAATACTTACCATTACTCGTTGATGGTCGATAAACGTCCCAATAAATCGGTCAGTTCTACAGCATAGATATCCATGGCTAACGATGGTTAACTATGGAAACATGTTAAAGGACATCAAGAAAATTTTTTAAGTTATTTATTTTGAGCTCTTTCGAGACAAGTAATGGATATATTCTGTAGATTTAGGTTTTGTCTGTGACTGCTAATGTGAGGCCGTCGTAGGTCGTACGGGGCTCAAACTCGGTGGGTGGGTGTAGTTCTGTCCTGGCAAGAAGAAGTTTATGTTCGTTAAGTCATCCGACCCCGGGCCCCCTCCAAGGGGTCATTTGAGGTCAAATGACTAAAACTGCCATATGGGCATGAAACTAGGTCCTACGGGACTCAAACTCGGTGGGTGGGTGTAGTTCTGTCCTGGCAAGAAGATGTTCATGTTCGTTAAGTCATCCGACCCCGGGGCCCCCTCCCAGGTGTCATTTGAGGTCAAATGACTAAAAACTGCCATATGGGCATGAAACTAGGTCCTACGGGACTCAAACTCGGTGGGTGGGTGTAGTTCTGTCCTGGCAAGAAGATGTTCATGTTCGTTAAGTCATCCGACCCCCGGGCTCCCCTCCCAGGGGTCATTTGAGGTCAAATGACTAAAAACTGTCATATGGGCATGAAACTAGGTCGTACAGGGGCTCAAACTCGGTGGGTGGGTGTAGTTCTGTCCTGTCACTCCGCCATAACTACGGTGAAGGACACCGGCTCAAATCCTTTGTTTGGAGCCAATCGATAATTTCATGCAGGGCCTCTATACTTTCTGTTAATAAAGAATGTCGTCCAATTCATGAAAACAAATAGATAATCTGCATATCGGATTAAAAGCTTGAGGCATTTCAATTGCAAGGCCCATTACTTATACACCAACAACAACATAGGCCTACAAGTGTATATAATGTAGCATGTGCACACATTATCGTGTTGTGGATGGTGAATCAAGCTGCAGTGCCTATACCCATTCCCAAATAAATGCAGTGACCAACCGGTGCTCACTCATGATTGACGTACTGATCATTATGTATGATTTAAACTCATAGGTTTTGGCAATTTGGGAGGGGGTGGGTTCAAAATGACCCCATAGGATTATACGGGGGTAAAAATTTCAAATTGCTCAAATACCCCTTTCAAATATATCAAATTATTTAAATAAATAAAAAAATAAATAAATAAATAAATAAATAAATAAATAAATAAATAAATAAATAAAAATAAAAATAAATAAATAAATAAATAAACCAAAAAAAATTGAACAAATTGTAGCGTAGCATTAAAATCATAATAACCATTACTGGCAGGCGGATTCGAACCAACGATATTGACATTACCAGTCTGATGCTCTAACACTGAGCTATGCCATCATCTAGTAATGAGGGTCGAGTTTTTAGCGTATACAGTGTTTGTCTGTGAAAATGCCGCCTTGTGAAATAAATAAATATAAAGTCTCAATTTTTAATTTAAATTTATTTGATAATTTTCTAACCTATATTTTCTTTAGAGCAGGGACAAATATTTCCCCTTTTATCCAACTTGGCCGCTAAATAAGAATCTACTTCTTTTATTACGGATTTAATTCCGCGATTTGTTCCATTCAGCAATATCAAAGATTAATGTCAAGCATCTCACGACAGATATTTAGTTGGCTTAGTGGTTTTTCACAGTGCTTTTTAACCGGGAGGTACCGAGATCGATTCCCACCTCTGCCTCAGTACTTTGTTTTGGAAACGATTTTCTGCAGGGCCTCTATACTTTCTGTTAAAGCAATTTTTTTTCAAGACTGGGAAATAATAACCTGACATTCGCCGCTGACATTCGTACTGCAGAAGCGGAGTTGTAACTTGTTAAACTTTGCTCCTTCCGTAAAAGGGTACATTATTTTGGCACTACATTATTTCTTTTTTTTCCACATTGCTGGTAGGCCCCTATTAAATATCAAATGGTCATAATTGGCGGTCACTTCAAATCATCGCCAACTGAACGAGGTTCAGGAATGTACTCTCATTGTTAATTGTTGGTTAATCCACCACTTGAACAGGACTTAACCAAAGCAAACAAAGACTTAAGCTTTTTTACGAATGCTATACATAAGTATAAGCTTATTATCCTCTTCAACAATAGGATTAAAGATTGGTGCTTGACTGGAATTACGTGCTAGTGTCATTGGTTATTGTTAAAAGGCAATAAGGTGTGTATTTCCTCTGAATAGGAAAGACTCTCTACATCGAACCATTCGCTACTTGCACGGTTCCGCCATTATGCATTATGTGCGGGGAGAGCCTCGAACTGGCAGCATACATGAAAGGAAGAATTATGTAACCTTACACAGAACGTTATGACTAGTTCAATTCCCATTCATGTATGCTGCCAGTTCGAAAATCTCCCGCACAAGTGCATAATGGCGGAACCGTGCAAGTAACGAATGATGATGGTGGTTCAAATTAAGCCCGATCCTGACTCCACTTCGCAGCGGTATGCGATGCTGCGATGCTTTTCAAACATCTCAGCATCCCGCGATGAAATTAAAATGTACAGGTGGAGTCAGTATCGGGCTTTAGGAATAAAACCCAATTCGAAATGATGCGCTTGAGAATTCAACAATATAAATAATGGTAGCTCTATTATAATACACATTAATGATAAAATTCCAAAATATAATACGTTTTCTGTCTTTGCTTGTCACGTGGTAGCGATTATATTTTTAAATAAGTTTCAAATGAATAACAACAAGACAAGTGGCCGAGTGGTCTAAGGCGCTAGGCTCATAGAGTACTAAGCGTTGCGCCGTGAGTTCGAACCCCGCCTCTGCCAAACTTTAAAAGAAGTAAATTAAAATCTGACTTTTTTTAATTTCATATTTGGGAAATGTGACTGGGAGAATTTATGTATGGTGTGGAGTGGTGTCATAGGGCATGTACTTTAACTGGCCGGCGCGGTCCGGTGACTAAGTCTTTATTGGGCGTTTTATCGGCAGTCAACGAGTAATGCGTTTGTAAAAAAAACATCGGCCTGAAGAATGTGTCATTATATATTTGTAGGATTTTCTTCATCAAAATGGTTTTGTATCAAAAACAAACATTGCACAATCGTTTAAAATGTCGAATAATACGGACAAAGTACCTAAAACTGAGATATGCGCTCCTTCCTACTGATGACTCTGAAAAGAGCCATTCACTGAAGACTACCCTTATCAACGGAGATCAAGCAGACTTCGCCTATCTGCTAAACTAAAAGTAGGGATGACCATCATAATTTCATGTTGCCACTTTTGCTACAAAAGATTGTTTTCTGGAAAGAACTCATCAACAGAAGTATTTTGGTGGTTAAATGGTCAAAATCGGTCAAAAACTTTTCGAATTATGAATTTTCAAAGTTTCCCATTCTGACCGGTCATTGGAACGAAATAAATTGACAAAGTCTAAATATAGCAATGTGAGCAAAATTGGTATAAGCATATATTTACCTTTTATATTTCTTTATTTTAATATATATGCAAACATGAAACAAGCATATTGTGAAAGTATCAAAGGGTTTCTTATGAAATGGCACTTTACTAGTCAATAACATTAAGTATTTCTTCAAACCGAGGCACTGAAATCATGCTTTTAGAAAACATTTGCCAAAAATCATCCATAATGGCCAAAGTGGCACAAAATCAAAAGTCCAGGTGAACTTTTTTCCACAACAATATACACTACACATAAGAAAAATACTAATGTACTACAAGGGATTTTCAACATAGGAATCCAAACAATCAAGTACCAAATGTACAGGTGGATGCACAGCTTTGTCCTGATATCACTTCTGGGGTTTTAACAAAATGTTTAACCTCTATTGTGATTGGCAGCAGCATAAGGTATCTCTTTGATAGCTGATAATGCCCAGCCATTCAGCAAGTGGCTAATAACAGACCTTGATAGGCTTGAATGAATACTGTCATGTGCTACAAAATCATCACACTCCAGGGACTGGTCATTCCATATGCTACAGGGAGGACAGTACTTTAACAATGGAGTGAAAGACTCATTATTGATTAGGCGCCTATTTTAAAAGTACAGCTCCTGTGCGTGTATAGCAGCAAGTCAGTGCAGATGGTATAAATATAAGAAAATGTTTAGGGTTGAGATCAGGTGAATAATACAACAAATGAGCATGAAACTTCACATTTATGTTCAGAAAGGTGTCTATTTAACATGATTCGAAAGGTGTTTGGAAATTCAAAGGGAAGCTGGTGATTTAATTTTTAACTCAAGATCTACTTGTCCGTTTTTTTCCCTTTTTACAGAGAGTATGATAGAGGTAATAACAACAACTCTGCCAAATTACAGCTCAGTTGGTCAAGGTGTTCACCTGATCTTTTTCATCTGAATATTTTGTGCCATTCTGAGCAGTGCTGCACTGGGCCACTGGCAATTAAGCGCACTGTGGCGATGGACCAATTTTGACTCACACTTACAGAAAAACCAAATAAGTTATGATGCTGTAATTTGCAGGATAGTTACAAAACATAATTGGCATTAACATCTCCAATTTTTACAGAAAAATTATGAAAAATGAAAGAATGAGCTCAATTTAGAAATGTCTGTGCAAGCAGTGCACAGTTGAGCTCCCTGCATATGGGAGTGTTCTAATCAAGTTGATGGTTCATTGGTCATCCCTACTAAAAGGTTTGGTGGCTCTGAAAAGAGCCGTTCACTGAAGACTGACCCTGTCAACAGAGAATGAGCAGACCTCGTCTATCTGCCAAATTTTATAACGTTTGGTGGCTCTGAAAAGAGAAAAGAGCCGTTCACTGAAAACTGGTCCTTGTCAACAGAACAAGTAGGCCTAGATCCCCTAGATCACGCCTATCTACTAAAGTAAAAGTTTTGGTGGCTCTGACTGAAAGAGCGGTTCGCTGAAGACTGTCCCTTGTCATTAGAGAACAAGTAGACCTCGCATATCTGCTAAAGGAAAAGGTTTGGTGTTTAGAAATCAGTAGGTATACTTGTATCTCAAGTTTTGTGAACATGACGGCTTTATTTATCCATCCACATTGTTGATACTAAGGGTAACCCTATCATAATTATGTCCCATTTATTGTACGTATACCTTTAATAAAAATCCCTTTAAAAGGGAGTACCCAGGCCGTACGAAGGTCACATGACTGCACAACCCCCCCCCGGACTGCCCCACCTTGGCTCCACATAGCTGCAAAGAGGTAGGCAGTGTATGCAGTAAGCCTATATAAAACACAGGTCTTCTGATCAGTCAAGAAGGTGGTGATTCAACCAAAGAACTAGTACTCCGACACAACTGAGCTATGATTGCTGAATATTATATGAACTACCTGTATGCTACTAGCCATACTGGTACTACATGTAGCCCTCTGACTGCAGTCAGAGAACATCAATCCCCATTATGCCAATATGTTTGTATATAAATGTATATGAATGCATGTGGTGTTACTATGCTATAGAACATTTGGCTCAGCACAGCTAGGATATCAATTTAAAGTAAATGATTTGGTACATGAAGATCAATCAAAACTAATTATGAACTTGAGACGGCCAGATTTAGTGACCTTCTCTGTCAAACATTGCACAGATTCTCATGTTGAGTATCTGTGATGTTTGTGAGTGAGAATGTTTCACTGGCAAATGCTTTTAAAATCAATGCTTAATTATTTTGATAAAAGTAGGCCTATATCAAACAGTCTAAGTGGAATAACTTGCAGGATGGGAGCAGGAGGATTTTTTACAATTAATTTAGTGTCCGATTATAATAGCAGACTTTAATAGTAGTAGTTTAATGGTTCCTTCTAATTCAGTCTGTGATGAGAACAACAATGCAATTCAAATCATAGATGTTTAAGAAGTGTGACCTCAGACCAGCCAGCCAGCTAGCCAAGTTCATGAATTAGTGGCCATACATGGCCATTCACCGGTCAACTTTCATATTGCAACATCATCCCTATATGTCAAAAAATAACTTCATAGGCTACAGAACAGCTGTACGAATAATTGTCATGGGGACTTGAATGAGGTTAATATTCCATCCATTCCCTGGGTAAAGTCAAGCACTACTGAATATAGTTTTATGAATTTTGTCATGGGGAGTGAGGTTAGTTTTTAGTAGCCTGCAGATCCATTAGATACTCTGCATTATCCTGTAAAATAATTTTAATGAGGACGAAGCAAATGCATTTGGCTACTTCGTTTCAAAGTAGCCAATTTGGGTTCAAAGGACAAGGTCTAAACTGAATGTAATATCACCAGGCTGAAGCCTGGGTGAAAAAACTGACCAAAGATTTTCAACATTTCATTATTGCGTTTCAGGGAGGGAGGGGGTCGGCCGAGAAACGAAACTAGTTACGTTTATAGGACGTCGTCGATCTTTTGGTTTGTTCCCTTAATTTTATGTGCATGGCTTAAAAGTAATGTTTGGTGATTTCACGACTAAGTCCATTCTTTTTGTGCTATACACTCTTTTTGGTACTGATTGTTTTGATGTCGTTCCAAACAGACCGCGCATGCAGAGGTATAAAAGTCTCAGTCAAAATAAACACCAGTGAAAAAAGAATTTGCCAAATTCACAACTTTTAATATAAAATTGGATCAATTGAGCCCATATTTATTGGCCGAGCTATGAGTTTTAAAATATTGGACGAGGCGTATAGTGACATAGTCGAGTCCAATGTTTTAAAACTCATAAGTCATAGCGAGATTGGGCGTACAAAAAGCATCCAATTTTATCATTATTATGTTTTGGATCCAATAATAAAACATAATAATGATAGCAACTGGATTATTCTGTTAATTTTTTAATATCGTATTTATATGCTGATAAACTTGATAATTGTAGCCTACATGTAAATAGGCCTTTTATATCATTTTAAGGTTAAATGCAATTGATTTTCAAGGCTTGGTTCCAGAGGGGCGTAAGTTAATAATGGAAACAGCCATGCAGGAAAGAATGAACTCACGCGTACAATAGTGTATCAATCTGAACTAGGGCCACGGACAAACCGCGGCTCGTGGGCGACCATGATAGGACCATATGAGCTGATGGGGGGGGTGATTGTGGGCAGCCGTTTTCGGCAATTTTCCTTTGGATTTTCTAAATTTTCAATTTTTTTGAAAATTATCCTGGATGATATCTGTCGTGAAATAAACCAATGCTTCTATAGGCTATAATAGGCCTAGTATGCTTATTTATACCCTGATTATGCAATATATAGGCCTACAACAATAACTACAACAACACAACCAACAACCAATATTTTGTTAATCTAATTTGTAAAAATATATTCATAGGCCGCGCCTATTAGACTAGTAGGCCTCATAGCCTAAAAAATTCCTGAATTATATGATGAAAAAAACCGGGCAAAAACAATCAATCGCTGCAGTCAGAAAGAAAGAAACGAACAAGAAAAAAGAACAAAGTGAGAGAAAAATAAAATAAAATAGATGGAATGGACCACATAGGGACTCGAACACGTACCAAAGTTTTCCAGCTCAAAACTATAGTATTATAGAGTCGAACGTGAGTTCGGCGCGCTAACCGATTGAGCTACTGAGTGACCTGTGAAATCGATTGATCTCAAACTGACTATTATGGAATAGTGCATACCAGGCTCTTATGATAAACAATCTCATCACCGCTGTAAATGTCGGAGGTATCGATGGCGAAAAACCTCGATTTTTGCAAAAGTAGCTTAAATTTGGAGTGAAATTCAAATGGGAAAGGAATCGACATACTTTTGAGAAATAATGTAAGCAGTTAGAAATCAAAATTAACGTTCCAAATCCAGATATCGATAATGTAACATAACAGTGTTTTGTGGTACAAGATTCTCGAAAATTGTTCCCAAAAACGGGCTAATAAAATTTAATCGGTACTGTATTTTGTTCTTCCCCATGGCAACATTATTTCTTTGGTCGATTTGTAGTACAATACAAAAAGGAGAAAACAATCACTCGGCGTGGTTTTATACGGAGCGAATATTTGAAAAAACTGCATGGAACGTGTTTTTGATCTTGTGAACATGGTGCGTAAAAATGATTTAAACGAAGGATTTTCAAACGGATTCTAAAATTTGTATAAACACACAAAATAATGTTAAGATACATCCATGCACCAACATTTGACTCACTGCGATATTTGATTGCTGAGAAAACGCGGTTTTAGAGAACAACTTTATACGTCTTTTATACGTTTTTTATACGTTTCTTCGTGTAACCTTAAGGCTACCTATCAAATATCATGACCTTTTTGTCGATTTACCGGGTCAATTGTATAGTAGGCCTACTTCAAATTAAGGGGGTACTACACCCATTGATTTTTTTTTTCATTTTTTTGCATTTTGTGAAGAAATTACCCAAAAAATTGGACAAAGTGGTATGCAAAATGAAGGGCAAATCTTCTCGTTTTATTGGTGGCATCGGTATCAACGTAGCTTACATGCTTTTAAAAGTAGAAGCCAAAAGGTGGTACATCACTGATGATTTAAATTCACTTCATTTTGGAAAGCTTACTATCAACGGATTTCGTTAAAATTTTGGATATGTGTTGCTAACACGTTAGGGAAATAAAGTTGATATGTAAAATGGGAATAAGTGGTTCTTGATTTCTTTTATGACTTCATGAACTTGGTGCTCCACAACTATCAAAAAGGAACTGGTTAAAATGCTTCTATTTTCAATGTTGAGCTATATGTTGTATTTTTAACTTGCGACATTATTTCACTGAAACATAATTAAGCCCCAGGTAACAGGTTACCACAACCATACTGCAGCAATGTTGAAAAAATTGTATTTCTTGTCACCTATACCACCATATTGGGTAGTTTTCCGTAAGCTTAACTTTTGTGATTTTGGTAACTATTTTATATTTATTTGTGAAATCCATCTCAACTAGGCATTCTAAATTGTACTCACCATTTACATCCCAAGGTATATTAGTATATCCACCTTGCACTTCTCGATATATATCCAGTTAAAGACAGAATATCAAAATTATTCCTCATTATGATATCACAGACTCTTACATGTGTATTCAAAATTGATGCTTAAATTTGATCTGAAGTCCTGAACCAATTGACCTATAACCTGACATACGGTGACCTAATACTAGTAGCCTTTTCGCCAGCCCATAGGGCTGGTATCTAATTCTGAGATGGGATTTGTGTACACTAAAGATTAGCTAAGATTATAGCCTTCTTCTATTGGTATGAATTATTTTTTTTACTTCTTGTGGTGGAAATGTTTTTGATGTCTTCTAATTCGATTTGCAAGGAAAAGAAGGTATGTTTTGCCGTTTCAACGAACGAAAACGATTGAGTATTGCCAAAGTTATGTTTGAATTAATTATGACTTAAAAATTTATCATAGGTTAGGCCTACACATATAAACATAAACTTGTTCAGCAATCAGCATATCAAAAAAATGACATGGTCAACAATTAGTAATTAGCGGGGAATGATCACTGGAACAAGGTCATATCAGTGGACTACTGAGCATAGCATAATGTTTGGTTGCCTGTGAGTGCATAATTGATGTTGATAACAGATCTAATAATGTTGTAGAATCAAAATCTTCATTATATGGATCACATTGAAGTCAAAGTAATTATCTATCCTATCCTGTATCGTTTTATGGATAAAATTGACTCAAAATGTTATTGATGATATTATTGCTATCTTTAACATTAGTTTTGTCTTTTCAACGGGAAAATCCGATGGAAAATAAAGTTTTTAGGGTTAGCTATAATATTGAACAATATATCCCATATTTTGGCATGCACTTATAGAAAATAAATAAATTATTGTCTTACTTTATAAATTATAAATACTGTAAAATGACACATAACTAAAGTGAGGCCACTTTCTATCTTTTTATTTGATTCATAAAATTACATTCAACAAAATGATTGAAGACTGAGAAAACACACAATGCAGACTATTACAGAATGGAGTAGGTAAGATGCCATGTCCGTAGCTTTGCAGGAGTTTCGGACTAACAATCAACACATTCAAAAAATACAGTTTAAAAGTGAAGATTGTAGTGAATGATCAGTCCTTTTATCATGTGCTTGCCACTATCTACTTTATAGTAAACTATATTGCGAAATAATATAAAATCATTTTAAAATAAAATGTGCATGTAAGTTGAGTTTACATAGCGAATTAACTAACAACTGCAGTGTATTTTTTGATTTTAATAATAAGCATGGGTAAAAAGCAGTAAAGACAAAAAGACAGAACAATTTGGAGTAATATTAAAGAGTTGACAGGAGTTATAGGAGTTAATGTTTTTGCTGTTTCAGTGTGCATGTTCTCACCATTGATGGTTTGGTGAACTGTCATGTAACATGGATGTAAGCGTGATCCTAAAAATGCCTTTCACGGTGACCCAAACTATTTACAAGACCTCTTCTGCATTGAGGCTGGCCTTCCCTTTTAAAGGGAATTTTTATCTTCTCCTAACAACACATTATATAATTAAATTGACTAATGACTATTCATCCATTGTGTAAGTGTTTATTTAATTTATTCAGTGTTATATATTTTGCATGCACCACTATAGATTTTCTATAGAGAGTATAACAAAGGATTTAATGTATTCTATTCATGTACCCTACTTGAACATGTTGAAAAGAATAAATTATAGTTTGTTATGAAACACAGATCTGAGTTACTAGGATGCACAGTAAACAAAAAATATATAGGGCTAAAATGACTTACTACAATGTGTAAAAGCATTTTTTTTCTTATTTTTTTTCATTTTTTTTTATTTCACATGATCCGTGCATATATTGCCTAGCTATAAATGAAAAAATATTTTTTTAGACCAATCAAACCAATATATGGGTGTAGTATGCCCTTAAATTTGGCAATTGGAAATACATTATTGTGCATTTTGCGAGCGATTTGCCCCACTCAATAAAACGGCGCGGTAAATCATCGTAGATCAATTAATTTTCTTTGTGACTTTTCGATGAACTTTTATGTTGCGCTCTACTACTATGTCTGCAGTCTATGGTGAATGGATTGAGATGGATTCAAATGCATTCCCGGCATGCTGTTCAAACCCATTGTTCCAAGCCGGAGCTTCTAGTAGTCTCTTTCACATCCGTTCACACCATTATGGGACACAGCTCTTGAAAGATTCTTTCCAATGGCGTATCCCCGGGCCGGGCCCCCGGGGCGTAGCCAGAGGGAGCCGGCAGCTGGGGGAGGTAACATGCATGTAATATTTCTCCGTCTAAGGCCATATGAAATTAATGTTTTGGTTCACGTCCAGAGGATTTTCTTAAATTTATGAGGCAGGGAGCCCCCCTGTAAAATTAGCATTGTTAGTAGTTTCGGTCTTTTCCAACAGTGCTCGAGGAAAGGAGGGGCCCCCTTTTTTAGTGTGAGATACTGAGGGATAAACCCCCTAGAGTACCACAAAAATGTGTTGGAAGTGATCCATGTTCTCTAATAAATAAACTTATTTATATAAAGGTTTCCTGACTTTCCAAAGTCTAAAACATTTTTAAAACATTTCTAAAACATTAATTTTGAATAATCTAAAAAAACTTGAAAAAAAATCTGACAAATCCCAGGCGGGAGGGGACGAGAACCAAAACATTAATTTTATACGGCCTAAATAGGCCAAAAAGCTGGCTACGTTAGGGTAGGCCTATGTGGTTCACACCTAGTGGCGCTTCCCTGGTTATGCACCCTGCCATCCGCGGTTTTCGTTTTCAGTGTGAAATTTTGGAGAGGCAATTTTGGCCGGGAATTTTGGTGCAAACAGTGGCGTAACTATAGCGCCCGGGGCAAAAAACAAAATTGTCGCCCTTATCCCCCCCACCCGAGAATATCTTAGACGCGGGGGTGTGGGAATGGCATCGGCATTCAGTGAGGCCGATTTGGCGCCCCCAGTGGTAGCGCCAGGGGCACGTTGCCACCTTCCCCCCCCCACCCCCAGTTACGCCACTGGGTGCAAATGATGGCTGGACACTTGTCAAATCCTAGCTAAGATCATTGGACTTCAATATTTGTGCAAAGAAGACTAGTTAAGGGTAGACGAGGTTTTGTTGGTCGAAAGTTAAGCAACCTAAAAATCGATTTCCATTATCTAGATCAATATATTATTGAAAATTAACACCTTGATGTTTTGCAAAAGTTCAAATCGTATACTTTGCAAACTTGCTTAATTTATTGTTGTTAATGAGTTATGTACGTATGTTTTACAAAAGTGTTGTTGTTTCAGCCCTCTTTACAACGTAACTCAAGAACCACAGCACCTATAAAAGTACATCTGTGATATTTTAATTCTTCTACACGCTCGCTATGAATTGAGCAATGCAGTTTTTGCCAAAGCTCACTACCATTCGTAAGATGCTGTGAACTACCAAATCACAACAGTTTAAAATAATTAATAACCTTAATTAACATGGAAAGAGTGAACAGTTTACCAACCCAAAGTGTTACAATTAAACAAGACAACATATAAATACAAATCCCGACCGGCACAAAACCCAACTTGAAAAAAAAGCAAGGGAATGTGCCGCCGCGAGAATCTATGATCGAACCCACGACCTTCCGATCTCTAGACGGACGCCTTATCCATTAGGCTACATTAGGGTGATTCACAAAAAATGAAATTGGTATTTTTCAACGGGACACCCCCTCATTTTGTTCATTTTGGTAATAAAATTATACCTGCAAAATATGAAAAAATTCAAAAAAAGTTTAGGGGTGCTACCGGTCAATGAACTTTTGTACACAAAGTCAATGGGATTTTTTTCAAAAATTTCAAACGCTTATTTCAGGGCCTAAAAAGTCTACCAGGCTTGCAAAACTGAAGTAAATGTTCAATGATATACCTAACTTTGTGAAAACATGGGTTTTACCAAATTAAAGTTCATAGTTGACTGTAATAATAAAAAATGTTTCAAAAGTGACAGAGGGAGTGTAGCTCAAGAAAAGAATACCCTGGGATATCCCCTGGAATCCAAAATCCATACATCTGTATCAGGGGTGGTCATTATGGCCATACCTGATGAAGATTTGTATTGTTTGAATTGAATGACCACAGGAAGGATTAGATTCACCATGGTTGAAAAGAAATGTATATAAATTGGGGTCACAACATTGGATAGTGGCCAGTTCAAAACTACACCTTGTGCAAGGTACTTGTGACAAGAGCTAGAGTGGCTAAGACACATTTACTACTGGATTACACATTAAACATTACACTACACTTACATAAAATTACAAACCTACACACATTCAACACTTGAATAACATAATTTACAGTTACAAACCTACATACATTTCAACAACAAAAAAAACATTTAAAAAAAAAGAAAGAACTAGAGCCCCATAAACACAACTTTATATTAGCCAAGTACCATAATATTTTGGCTGTTCCAGCAACTGCCTTGCCCCAAATGTAACAGTTTTCACAAAAATGCAATTTTCTGGAATGCGGGTTAACATTTTTACAATTTTCTTTAGCATTTATTTTAAGGACATTACTCACACTATGATCAAATATTTTTGGCACAATCAGGGAAAATTAACATGGCTTTTTTGTGTTGTAAAGAAAATGGCTCATAAATCCCATTGACTTTGTGTACAAAAGTTCATTGACCGGTAGCACCCCTAAACTTTTTTGAATTTTTTCATATTTTGCAGGTATGATTTTATTATCAAAATGAACAAAATGAGGGGGTGTCCCGTTGAAAAATACCAATTTCATTTTTGTGAATCACCCTAGCCGCTACATGATTAATGAGACTGGTTCTGCATCTGTGACTGCATCTACTCGGGATCAAAGCTTCTTTGGGGCAAATGTTATGTGTCGGATTGTGGGATAGCAAAAGCTTTGCATGCATGACGTCTATACGCTGGAATTTTTCATATGGTGTAGAGACTGGGAATAGTCTACGGTACCCGGTCACAACCATGTTAGCATACGGTTCAAAGATTACAAATCGATACAGTTATCACGTTTTTGCAAGAGCTGCCTTAAAACGTTTTATAATAATTTGGTAGACTTTGCATGATGATTCAATCATTCAAGCGTATAAAAATGTTTGTTTCTGTTTAATAATCGGGCTGTTAATCAGGATAGTCCGATTTTGTTCCACTCATATTTTCCCCTTGATATTATTTGGTGAAAAAAAGGACCAAAGGATTAGCTTTTCCCGGGGCTTTTTCTCCTTAGGTCTAAATAGGGGACCTAAATAGCTTTTCCTCGAACACAGCCAATTTCTTGTAAAAATATTTAAAAACCGAAATAACCCCCTATATATTTTTTAAATCAAGAAAATCCTATGGACGACGCCCCCCTCAAAAAATACATTTTATGTGGCGTAGACATCATCAAACATGACGAATTTATTGAAATCAATTTGAAAACTGGTCCCGAGCTGCATTTTTTTTCTCTAAAATGACATTTGGCAGCCTTTGTAGATGTAGCCTTCTTGTCTCTGCGGGCTTTGTTTTCCCTCGTAATTCTGTACACACGTGTTCTAAATACGTTGAAATACACACGCGAATGTTTCGTCATCTTCATTCATTCAATCTGCTCTCCATCATAGACCAGTGACTTAGAAAGTGTGCTGGATAAATACTTGATACAATATTGAATCGTGGTATATTATTTATTTCCAGTGTTCTTGCAACGCTCGTTTTATCCTTTATTTCCTAATCTTCGATGATCTTTGTTGAGGACTGGATCCCAATCAAGATACTACTCGCCGCAACTTGGGTTTTATCCCGGGTTTTATCACAGCTTCAAGTTCAAGAAGGAAGAGCTTTCCTCATATATACGCAGCTACACGGGAGTGCAGGACCATTTGGACACAAATATAAAAGAGATCTTTTCCAGTTTTCTTCCATACGGTAGGCTACTTTCACCAATTCCTTCAGCAACTGCATGGACTCTAATGCTCTATGCTTTTTCATGTGAGGCGCAGTGGTTGATCAACAGACGCAGAAAGACAAGGCATGCATGCATTGAATCAAATCAGTTTTATAGTACTATTATTTTGTCACTTGTCACCTTGGTGAAAATTGCTTTGACAAGCGTTTTACTATTTTGTTCAGTTTGAACCCTTGAATTGCAGCTGGACGGACAGTCAGCACAGTTGAGTTAGCTATATATTTTATTTTCAAACTTGGACTCCGACTTCTTTTATTATCTTCTTCGTACAGATTTCTGCGCAATTTTAATATGGAGAATAACTCTCACACAACCCCAGACTCGAATGGGAAGAACGAGAAAGCCAACATGGCATCGAACCAGGATCTTCCCAAGAAACCATCGCCCGACGACGCTATATGCCTTGAACGTCGCATAGGCCTATTTAGCGCTGCAATGGTCATATTAGGCAATATTATAGGATCTGGCATATTTCTGACACCGACGGGTGTGTTCAACAACGTCGGATCTATCGGCATGTCAATGGTTGTATGGAGCGTCTGCGGAATATTTTCAACTATTGGAGCTTTGTGTTTTGCGGAGTTGGGAACAACCATCGAGTCTTCAGGCGCAGAGTATTCCTACATCAAAGAAAGTTTTGGTAATGTGTCTGCATTTCTGGTGTTATGGGCAAATTTGATAATCATTGTTCCAACTGGACAGATGATTGTGGCGCTGACTTGTGCCTATTATATTATGGCTCCAGTGTACCCCGATCCCGATTGCCCACCTCCTCAGATATTTGTGCAGTTGATTGCTGTACTGGTTGTTGGTAAGTTTTGAAAAAAAAAATTCTTTTCCTGATCCTGTATTTTGCAAGATCATTGCAGTGCATGACCAAGACATCTCAGTCAGTCCCAAACATGGTTAATTAAATTTTGTTAAGTATCATACCCCCAGGCTCGTTCCACGTCTATTCTTCCAAATGCATGGGTCATTGATTTATACCGTATACATGATTAGATACAGTCAGGCAGTGCCCATCGAGACTGACAACGAAGTCCTTGTCATGCACGTTTCGTGTTTACTTCTTAACCATATAACATGTATGATATGGTGTTTTTTTCCTATGTTAGTCTTGAGTGAATATTAACACTGCTACATGTACACACCCACATCGCATCCGTTACCATGGGAACAGTAACCATTCGTACCCCAATGCTGGAAAAATAGACCTACTTCATCATAAAAGAAGGAATATTGGACCCTATATTACATAACCGCAGAACAATTCTTTACTTTTTTATCATGACTATTGCCATGCAGAAAGTGAATTTTTTACATTATTTTGCAAGAGAATGAACAATCCGCCGTCTGTTGGACTGTTAGTGTTTGATTTCACTGAAGCGATAACGCTATACTCCACCCTCCTTTTTTTTTGGCGGCCATTTTGAAATTTGAAGGCATTTCAAAGTGTCATGTCAGAGTTATAAAACTTCACATTTATTTTCAATTTGTTAGTTTGTTTTGTTTGTTGAATGCAATTTCGTACAACAAAAACCGGTGGATCATCATCACCGGAACGGTATAACAATTGAAATGGCAGGGCAGATTGTTTTGCTAAATATTGATAGGGTCTATGCCCTAAAGTTGAGAATGGACCGTCCCACTCGATTTGTGAAAAGGTCGCCAACCCTTTTGGTGGACCAATAGTAACTGCCTAAAATGAGGCAAAATTGAAAAGAAATGGGGTTTTAAATTGAACTTTGAAATTTGAAAACTGTAAATCACGATGGGTCTAAGGCTATGTTAACACTTCTCTTTGATGACTTTGACCACAATTTTTTATTTTTTCAAATATCTTAAAAATACAAGAATCTATACGCTAATTGAACAGACAGTAGTAAAAACGACCCCTTACCCGCGGAGTGGCATTGGGAGGGGGGTCACTTCATCAATTTATCAAATTTTGGTATCCTTTAAAATCATAGATGAGGAAAAGACATGAACTTAATTTAACACACATCCCAACTTGAGCGCGGGTCTGACACTGACCACTGACTAATTCACATAATTTGTTCTATCCGTTATATTTATTCCCAGTTAC
This sequence comes from Amphiura filiformis, assembly GCF_039555335.1. Taxonomy (NCBI): domain Eukaryota; kingdom Metazoa; phylum Echinodermata; class Ophiuroidea; order Amphilepidida; family Amphiuridae; genus Amphiura; species Amphiura filiformis. The sequence goes on along the minus strand of NC_092629.1, from coordinate 61,389,060 downwards.
ACTCGGTGTTTTTGCTTGCACAACTGGATACATATGTACTATACTTCAATAGTCGGCTTGTAAATTGTATTTCAAATAATTAAGCTTGATAGCGTTTTCCGGAGGATTTCGTTATCTCGATTGTGTCATTTTAGTTTGTAGGGCCTGTTTCACACATATTGTGCTGCGTGATGAAAAGTTGAAAACTACACTGAATGACCCCAGAGGATGATTTAAGGAAGCCCCATCATGCACTGCCAGAGGCACTGCAAAAGTGTTATCACTAGAGTTTCAACTGCCCCTTTACTTTTCAAATCCCATTGAATTCTGTGCAAAAGATGTTGTTTAAGAATTGTGCGTGTGTCATTATTACTTGGTCGATTTCAGAACAAAAGTGATGTATGCATAAAGGATAATTCACACCTTCTGTAGGTAACATAAAATGTGAAATTGACTAGCATTTTGAATGCGTTTTTATTGTAAATATATCAGTCCAAATTCAAATTCAACCATGCCTGTCAATGCAATGTGCGAGCAGTGGTGTCATGTTCACTCACACAGCTGTGCTAACAGCAAGTCAACACAGTGGCGTGGTGGGAAGTGCTTAAATCATCCTCTGGAATGACCCATCACGTTTATGTTACTAGGCGGTTACCCGTATTTGGCGGTTCTCGGCTGTCACAATTACCTGGCTGATGGTGACTGTACTCACCAAGTTTTATGCCCATAGGACAGTTTTTACTAATTTGACCTCAGATGACCTCGAAATGACCTTCCAAAATTTGGCTCTTAAAGTTGACTGTAGCCTACCCACCAAGTTTCATGCCCATACGACATTTTTTTACTAATTTGACCTCGGATGACCCCGGTGTGACCCCAGATGACCCCAAAATGACCGTCCAAACATTTGACTCTAAAAGTTGACTGTACCCACCAAGTTTATGAAGATTTCATGATTATGTGTTAATCCAATGGCGACCTCAAAATTGGCGATATCGCTTCCACCACCGCCTGGCAAATCACATACAGAGCAGAGTCTAGTCTCGGTCCCAGCCGATTTGTGCTCCTTCGTGACAGAGGAACAAAAACCGGCTGGGACCGAGACAAAGCAGAGTCAGACCACAGATATTGGAACCCTGATCATATGGCTTAACAGATACCCTCTGCAGCTGTGGTGATCACTTTTCTCTTTTTTGACTGAAATGGATGGCGTCCCGTTTGGCCATGCTGATGGCCCGGCTGATGGATGATGTAGGGCCTACGACAGACGTTTCGACATCGCGCCATCTCGCGAAAAAGTCACTAGCATTTGAATATTTTACATCGCTTTCGCATGAGGACGTTTTGCATATACATGTAGTAGTGTACATTATGTTTGAGCCTGACCCCATCCGAACTGTTACAATGGTTACGGTGATACAGTCACTAAAATGACCCAGGCCAAAATCACCTGCTACCGAGTTCACTCAGCAAACACGCAAACACCCTGTTTATTAAACAACTTGTGATTATTTAAAAATTAGTGCAATATGGCCGTCAATCAAATTACAATATAAGATCATATACCTACTACATAATAGTAGGCCTATACCTATCTACCAGGCAGCATCATGCATTTCTGCACCTGCTGCCTGACGTAGGAGACACTTAACCATATGGCCCGGTCCTTGGTCATGTTGGTAGCAACGTCAGCTTCTTCCGGACCACCTGGTGCCAAGTCTATCCAAGTCCCTTTGAACATGTTGAATAACATTCTTCCGAGTTGTCCTAGGGCGTCCAGATCTTCTCTTTTCGTGGGTGGGATTCCAGAAGTAGAGTTTTCTTGGAAAAGTCCATTTGATGCGGAGAAATTTCCTCTGGCATCTCATATTAAATGCATCTAATCTGGACTTATCTCTCTCAGTGAGAGTCCAGCATTCAGAAGCATATAGAAGGGTAGAAAGAACATGAAGAACGCAGGCATTATAACATTTCATCTTGGTGTCTAAGTTGATATATACCGGTCCTTCCACACTTTCTCAAATTCTTTAAAATTTCAGGGATGCAAGTTTTCCTACTTTTGCAGGAATTCAGCTGCTTTTTTGAAAATTCCCAAATTCCCGCACTTTTCTTTATTTTCTGCCCGTTTTGGAGGCCTTTGACACAGATTCACGCACTTTTCATGTTTTTTCCTGCAGGTCAGCTTGCATCCCAGTGTAAAAGCGCCTGATGCTTTGCCAATAATTGAGCTCCTTGACATTTGATCCATCAGCACTACAGTATGCTCCCAAATACTTGAAGTGATCTACAACCTTAATGAGCAGGGACGGATTTATGCAGTGGCCCGGTGGCCCGGGGCCAGTGGATTTTGCGTCGGGCCAGTAAACTTCCAACAATGCTGGCCCGGCGGGCCACTAGATTTTTGAGCCTGATATAAGACATATCACACAGCTGTTTGATGTGATCATTTATTAGTTTTTCAAACAAAACACCACGTACAACCCAATTTTTAGGCTTAAACAGCTTTTAGCTGTATCATACTAATGTATACAGATGCTTTTGAGGTATTTGCAACTTTAATTTCCCCTTATTTACAACATTATTCACTTTCACAGCATTTTTATAGCTTTTTCGGATATAAAATGTATCTATTTATGACAAGATAGGTGGCGCTATTTAGATACTGGAAATTATTCTTTTAGGCTTTTAATAAAATTAATTCCTTTTATTTGTTGATGAAATATGCTTATAAAATTTCTTTGTTGCTTGTTTCACCTATTCCACCTGTTTAAATGGCAGTATTGATTACATACCCCTTGCAAATTAAGAAATATGATTTATGATAAATAGCACCATCTATAGTTTGCATTTTCTTAATAATGAAGCCAATTCTATATGCATCAAACAACCGTGATCAGTGATGGTCATATTTACAGTTGTCTGCTCTGCCTGTCACTTGAAAATTATATCTTTATTCAATGTTTTTTTGTATAATATTTATATTCTTATTCTTGCGTTGCTAGTTGGAAATATACGGCCGCTTTTTACGATGATAGTAGGCCTATGTACTACTTTAGCTCTTCCATGCGCTACATAATTATATCTGATGATGATAGCGATACCGCAAATACCGCCAAGTTTGAAACTTTTGGAACTAAAAAAGGCAGGACTACTGACTGAACTTGTGTTAGTGACTACACTCTCTATACATTGAGTACATTCAGTACAAAATAAATTAAAATGTTAAGGTTTGCTTGACTTTAAGGGCTCGGATAGTGATGTTTCCACATATTTTTTTGTGGGACCTGAGATCACATCACAGACATATCGAATTGCATTTTGAAAACGAGGAATATCAAATTTTTTTAATTTTTTTTATTTGCGATATGATAAACATTGTATGATGACAAATGATTAAAAATTGATATAGATTTTCCCCACTTGAAAAGCACCAATAAAAGTTGGGGTTTTTTTTTGCAGTAGAACATATTGAAAAAGCTGGGCCAGTAAATTTATTGCAGGGCCACTAGATTTGCCATTCACTGGCCCGGAGGGCCAGTAGAAAACTGAAACCTAAGTCTGTCCCTGTTAATGAGCCCTCCATCCCCCATTGGAACAGATGGTGCTGAGCTCAAACGACCAAGTGACATGATTTCCGTTTTCTTGAAGCTCATTTTAAGTCACAACTTTCTGGCTGTTTCACGGATGGCTTCAGCTGTTTCTGTCATGTTGGAATCAGAATCTTCTTGGAGGGCTCTATATGTCGTCAGCATAGTCTAGATCAGACAGCTTTACTTCCGGGTACCTCGAGCTTCTCCTAGGTAGAAGGGTTTATACCTTTCTTATTTTCATCTACGGCTGATTTCATTACTAAGTCGATGGCAAGGCCAACTAGTGGCAAATGGTGGTCATAGACCACAAACCTAGCTGGGGCATGTTGGTGTTTTATCTGTCCCCTGCAAAATGTTCCAAAAATGTTCCCCTGGTCATGAGGTTTGTTGTCACTGAGTTTGAGCCCCACACGAGTTACAGATGTCCAGATAATACAATTCTAAGATTTAACCCCAGATGACCTTTGACCTGACCCATGCATGATGTTCCTTAATATTCCCTGGTCTTGAGGTTTGTTGTCACCAAGTTTGAGTTCCGTACCTCTTCCAGATGTCCAAAAATGAAAGTGTAAGATTTGACCCCAGATAACCTTTGACCTGCCCCATACACAGTGTTCAAAAATGTTCCCCAGATCATTAAGTTTGTTGTCATGGAGTTTGAGCCCCGTACCCCTTACAGATGTCCAGAAAATGCATTTTAAAAATTTGACATCTGCATGACCTTTGACCTGACCCCTGCAAAATGTTCCCCTGGTCATGAGATTCGTTGTCACTGAGTTAGAGCTCCATACCTCTTACATATATCCAGAAAATGAAATTATTAGATTTGATCCCAGTTAACCTTTGACCTGACCCCTGCAAAGTGTTCCAAAATGTTCCCTAGATCATTAAGTTTGTTATCACCAAGTTTAAGCCCCGTACCCCTTACAGTTGTCCAGGAAATGCAATTTTTAAAATTTGACCTCTGCATGACCTTTGACCTGACCCCTGCAAAATGTTCTCCTGGTCATGAGATTTTTTGTCACCGAGTTTAAGCCCCATACCCCATACAGATGTCCAGATAATGCAATTGTAAGATTTTACCCCCTTAATGACCTTTGACCCCAATTCTGTGTGCAAGTTATAGGCGCGTGGTGTAGCTGATGCATATGTGCAAGTGACATCATTGTGCTATGTAATATGTGGCAGAAGAAGCATTTTGAAGATATTTGGTTAAATACCGAAAATGCCCTTTAATGACCTTTGATCCCAATTCTGTTTGTACCCTACGGGCACTGGATATAGCCGATACATATGTGCAAGTTACGTAATTGTAGGGTGTAACATGTTGGAGGAGAAGCATTTTGAAGTTTTGTTGCCAGAAGAAGAAAGAAAGAAGAATCGGAGAGCATTACAGTACCTAGCTTGGGGGTGTAAACCCCCCCCCAGCTAGGTAAAAGCAGTGGCGATCAAATGTCGCCCTGTCTTACACCGGTGACTATACTGAAGAACTTGGAAAGGGAGCCCTCTGACATTTGTCTGATTTCGATGAAGTTAATTAAGCATGGTCGCTGTTGGTAAAGGCATTTCTCAATGAGTTGGTTCAGGCCGAATATTTGATCCTGGCATGAGCGTCCCTTTTTAAAACCAGCTTGGTTTTCCCTCATTCTTGCGTCAACATGGTCAACGTCATCCTTCACTCTTAGAAGTAAGATTATGGAGAAAACTTTGCCTGCAGTCGGCAGTGTCCAGTAGAGTGATACCGCGGTTATTGCTACAGTAGCCTAAGGTCTCTCTTCTTCGGCAGTGGAAGGATAATGCCTTGTCCCCATTCTCTTGGTGTTTTCTCAGTTTGCCATATCAGTTTACAAATTCTCAGCAACCATTCTTTGATGTTTCCGCCACCATCCTTAAGAAGTTCAGGAGGGCCAAGGATGTTATCAATACCCGGTGCTTTGTTTCTTCCCTTTGTCAAGTTCTTCTCTATAATGGTTCCATATTATTAATGTTCTTCATGGATTGAAGCTTGAGAAGTCTAGTAACTCACTATAGGCTCTTCAGCAGGCCCTATGTCACATGGGGGAAAATGGTAAATCACACATATTTAGCAGCATTTCTCCTCATTTTTCACAATTTTGCCGAATTCAGCAGCCTGTTTTAACAGATTTTGTCGTTATTTTAGAAAATCTGGCAGTTTTTGTGTGATCTCCAATTTTCCCCCATGCGTCATGGGGCCTCTGTTCCAGATCATGATTTTACATTTGAAATCACTCGCCTTTAAAAAAAAAAAAAAATCTGCAGGTGGGGGGCTGAAAATTTGAAACGTTCAAAATCACTCATATTTTTAACCACTGGAATCTCAAGGCAGCCAATGTGTAGCATATAGCTCAATTTGGACTCCAACTTGTATATTTTGCATAGGGTTCCATGTAAAATTAAAACTTCAAATGCATTTTCTGGAATTCCAAGTGCTTTTTTCCTCTGGCGTCAAAAATTAGAATTGATTCGGATCAAAGTTTCATAACGAGAACGCGCATATTACTTAGGGCTTTCGAGATAAAAAAAAAAAAAAAAAAACGCAAAAAAATTGAAATCGATATTTTGCTGCACAGGCTGGCTGTGTACTGTACAAACTCAATGTGTAGCTGATACAGTGAAATTTGACTGCCACACTCTTGCAGCCAATGGGCTATTCCATTTTACATGCATACACCCCCTAGATGGAGGTCATGACCTCAATCGTGCACACAGGGGTGTAGATATCAAATGGAATCACCAATTCAGGTAACTTCATTTGAAATTCACACTCCCTGTGGAAGATTAAGGGCATGTCTTCCATAGGGGGTGTATGGAATTCAACTGGAATAGCCCAATGGTTTAATCACCTGTTTGAGTTCTGCATGTAAAATCATCTGCAAGTAAGTCAAAACATTAGAATTGATTCGGATCAAAGTTTCATAACGAGAACGCCGATATCACTTAGGGCTTTCGAAAGAAGCGGAAATTTAAATCAAATTTGCTCCACAGGTTCCAAAGTACACAATGTGCTTACACTCAGTGATTTACCAGCCTACCTTGTATGTCCGATGTGTGAAATGCAGCCAATGCTTAATGGGCTGTTCCAGTTAAAATCCTTACACCCTCTAGATGGAGGTCATGACGTCAATCTTGCACACAGGAGTGTAGATATCAAATGTGGTCACCCATTCAGGCAACTCCATTTGATATTCACACTCCCTGTGTGGAAGATGTCTTGCCGGATGGGGAGTATGGAATTCAAATGGAATAGCCCAACATTTCTTCTTTTGTAGGATTTGAAGGATTTCAATATTTAGGCCCTATGTCACATGGGGGAAAATGGTAAATCACACATATTTAGCAGCATTTCTCCTCATTTTTCACAATTTTGCAGAATTCAGCAGCCTGTTTTAACAGATTTTGTCGTTATTTTAGAAAATCTGGCTGTTTTTGTGTGATCTCCCATTTTCCCCCATGCGTCATGGGGCCTTTCAGCGTTGAGTAGATCTTCAAAATATTCAGCCCATCTCTGCAGTCGAGCGGCCTCATCCTTAAGCATTTCTCCGTTGACATCTCGTATCTGTGAGGCCTTTCTGCTAGTTTTACCAATGAGAACATTCTTCAGCTGGTAGACTTCTCTCTTGTTGTTTTTACTTGAGGCTACTTCTATAAGTCATCAGCGATCTTGCTCATCCATGTCTTTTTGTCAATTCTTGAGCTCTGCCTGTTGAGTTCACGGTAGCCACTATCTGGTTTGGCTGCCTTTCTTTTGTCAATAAGCAGTTTACCGGTGTCATATTTTGGTTAATTGTTTCTTCTGTTGTTTGTTAGCTGCTAGAGATACCTGGATGGTATTATACCATCCAGGTATCTCCAGGTATAATAATTGCCACGTCTTTCAAGGAGTTACGCCATCTCCGGTTGATTAAGGTTTGGTCAATTTGGTTGCGTCCTTCCATCAGGAGAGTTCCAAGTTAATGTATGAATTTTCTTGTGTGGGAAGAGTGATGATCCAACAATGAGATCGTGTTCTAGACAGAAAGACAGGAGCCGGATACCATTATCATTCAGGACCCCCTTGGCGTGGCTACCAAGTGCAGGTTTCCAGATATCGACATCATTCCCTACTTGGGCATTCATATCTCCAATGATCAGCTGGACAGCATGCTTGGGGATGCTTGAAATCAGGTCATCAAGACATGCAACAAAAATACCCATCTCAGAAGGAAAGTATATGATCAATGTGTCCTTCCAACAATGACGTATGGTTCTGAAACATGGTTATTAACTATATATTTAGAAACTAAACTACAATCCACACAAAGAACATAATCGAACGGCAAATGTTAGTTAAACATCTCACTGCGAGACAAAGTATAAGGTACTCGACCATCAGACGGCTGACCGGTGTTGCAGACATTTTCAGAAAAATCAGACAATCAAAATGGAGATGGGCTGGACATGTTGCCAGAAGAAATGATAACAGATGGACAAAGAGAATGGCAAGTTACCAAGAATGGGGAAAAGAAGAAGAGGAAGACAGAAGAGGGTGTGGAGAGATGATAATACATCATACATGTATATTGGCACAACTTAAAGGCGAGAGTAGCAGTAGACAGAAAGGTCTGGAGTGATCACATGAGTAGGGCTATACGCACGTTTGTTGTGTAATGTGTAAATGTTTATTTGTGATTTTTCTGGGTGTTTTTTCTTTGAAAAGTGAAAAAAAAAATTCGAATGCGCAAAATAAGCCGTCAAAAACGTAATGCGCACGCTACAGGAAACAAACTTGTTTTGTTTTTTTGCCTTAGTATTTACAAATTTTACAATGCATGCATAGCAATCGCATCGAAGTGGAGGGAAAGTCATCAAACTTTTTTGTTGTTGTAAAAACCATACTATAATACTTTCGCGGTATACGCCTATATATTCATTTCGTCATAAGAAAATTCAAAAAATGATAATGGTCTTGGGTTATATTACCAAATTGGTCAACGGTTAAATAATTTGCTCCATGAGGATAAAAACCGTAAAAACGATGGTCGGTTTTATTCGAAAATAAAGAATAGTTTGCACTATCTAGTATGATGTTTAGTTATATATTATTGGTAATGCAGCAAACTAGATCAAGGTCAATATGTCTCATATTTTATTAACGAGTATCCTAATTGTGACGATCCCCGGGGACGATCCATATTTATATCGATTGAGCACTCGAAGGAGCGAAAGCGATCAGCGAAGCCGCGATCAGCGATACCAGCTTATTCTCGATTTCTTATTTTGACTGTCACTGATTTGGTAAAACGATCTAACTTGAAATTTGAACATTTTGAGATAAATCCATATCATGCGTAATTTTTATATTTTCTAAGACATTAGATCTGTTTAATAATTTATTTTATTCAAAAAGAAAAACGGCAAGTGTTCAAACTTTTAAGCTCTTTTTCTCGAAACAGCGATTTTAATTTCAAGTTAGATCATTTTACCAAATCAGGGCCGTGTGGGGGGGGGGGGGGGGGGGTTCCTACGAACTGGAAATGGTGGGACTTTGGAAGCTGACAGCGTATCGGTAGGGGGTCTTTCAGATCTTCTGTCAAAATCAGGAGTCATGAGAGGATATCTCGTGGCCACATATTTGGTAAATCATCAGATCAGACTGTCAGCGAGTGATACGAGCATGATCAATGTTCTCGGAATAGGCCTAAGAGACCTATAGGTTATACGAGGCCGAAAATTAAGTTCCGGTCCCATTTTTGTATCCCCAGTAGGCTATCCATTGTTGAACAGACACTTGCTCTTGCCTCTTTGACTAATTTTTACTACAGTGCTGATTGCTATATAATACTATAGGACCATGTACCTATTGTTGTTACATTTTACGAGGCCCTCTGGATGTTACATAATTCAACATTTTCTGCTAATGTTTCAGATCAGCTGATATCATTGTCAGGAAATGTGGGGCATTTTAGATGTTATGGTATGTAGGCTTAAGTCTGCAGGGACAGTCAGGGTATAGGCCTATATTGTGGTGGGACCAATTTATGAATATTTGCTCTTATTTTATTGGTCTCAAATGAAATGCCGGTCTACAAATTGGGAGTCCATGTAATTACTAATGTATTCGATTCAGTTTAGTCGGTACGGCTGCAAACTCATTGTTTTTCACTTGATGGTTTTAGACTTGCTTTAAGTCATTTGGCGTCCATAATAGTTAGTGAATGTAAAATTCATGGAAGCTCTGCCACATCTTCCAAAAATTTCTATTTCTTTCCAAAATTTTGAAGTTATTCTGTCAAAATAATTATTTACCATCATAACTTTGGAAAAATCTATTTGACATTTGAAGAGATTAAAATAGGTGGGAGAGAGGAGGATGGCAGGACGTCAAAATGTAAGCCGATGGGTCACTCTAGGAGAACGGAAAGGGTGTGTCACCCTGAAATACTCATTCATGAGTATTTGTTTTGAGAAAGTTTCACGTATGAAACCTTTAACCATGTTAACGATTCGTGAACTAAGATGTAGAGAAAAACGTCATCATTCGTGCTGGAAACGGAAAATCTGAAAACTGATACTGAAGACAGCAGGGCCGCAGAGCCGGCAGGCCCGAGGCCGGCGGCTCCCATACGACGACTAAAAACTCCAAGTGGGACCCCAATATAAGGGGCCCCGCAGGGCAAGAAAGCAAGGTGGATTGCTGCGGAAACATCCTCTTTTCTCGTGTTATTGCTTCTCGTAAGACTGTCCAATATGAAAGAACTAACAGTGCATGTGCTAGACAGTGTGGACTTTACCCCAGGCATACTGTGCACTGCAGTGGCAGTGTTAGAGCAAAATGCCCACCATGTCCACAAGGCATATAGCTCAAAAATTCTGACCCGACTAAAATCTGAGGGAGTCCAGTATAATGATGCTTCGACCATGGGTCCAAAAAGAGCACGAATAGAGAAAAAGTAAGGAGGAAGCCTTGATCAAGGCTAGATGGTTTTGCCAGTAAGTGTTTTTCTTCAATGATATTGTTCCGGGATGTAAAAATGAGATTTGGTAATATAGAATTGTCACCCCTCCTGGGCAATTCAAGACTTTCAAGATCAAAGTTTATACATTGGTTAAAATTCAAAATTGTTGATATTTTTGGGCGTACTCACTCCTACTCACTCTATAGCTGTTTTAGTAGGCATATCACCTCAAAAATAATCGCAGCAGAAACACGTTATTTAATGTTCCTACATCATTGAGCTTTATTAAAGCATCAAAAATCAAAAAACAGAATTGAAATCGGTCAATGCATTGTGACGTAGTGTCAATTTAAAGATGCTCGTAGATGGAATGAAATCCTGCCACAAATGGCTGTAATGACAAAATTGGCACATTTCGAGATTTTGAAGGTATATTTGGACGCTTGCTTGAAAAAGCAGCGTTAATATAAATATCACATGTTAAATGCCTATCTTTCCTGACTTCGTTACAGAAAACAAAATTAAAAATCTATCATTGAATAATTATAATAAATTAACCAAATATACTATTTTAGCAATTTCGGCCAATCTGCAGACAAATTAAATCTCAAAAAATGACTAAGTTCAGCTAATTAATATGCAAAATTGATGCCAATAGAAAACCGTACATGATATAAAGGTGCAGGTTTTTTGCACACATATGTATGCAAAAGTTCTTTCAATTGATAACAAAAAATACACAAAAAGTAATTAATTATGCAAATTAGGTAATTACAGCTAATTATGTATCTATGATTTTATTATGCAAATTAGGCATGAGTAATTTTAGGTTTTTTTTCAATATTTAATGAACGTCTGTTCATTCATCATAAATTTTTTAAGTATGATCCTGTTATGAGGTTGAATAAATGAACTGCAGTTAATTATTTAAAAACAATACAAAAAAATAAAAAGTTTGACATTTTGACGGTGTCTGGAAAATAATTTTAATTTTTACTGTAAACATGGTATGTGTCACCATTACTCAAAGCCAAGTCCGAAAAGTAAAAATTAAAATTCAGTTGCAATGAGACTTTAAATTAACATTTTGTCATCTGGATTAACATGGGAGGACAATCAGTAAAAGCAATGGCCATTTTACTGTACCGCGTATACAAAAATAGTATGGCCTTGGACACACACAATGGCTTAGTGCTATTGTGGTTTGGAAAATTACTCCCTAAAAATATCATTGATTAATGTTTTGCTTCAACTAGATTTATGGAAGTGTTTCATTCGTTGTCGACGGAATTAATTTACATGCTAAGAAAGATTAGTATTTCAGCTAAATGGTGGTAGTTCCTTTACTTCAATAGGCCTATATTTACTGATTTATGAGCGATCTTCAAAAATCCATAAAAACAGTCAGTGCTCTTAAACAAAACAATTTTTATTTTTTGAGGACCCGATGTTAGCCTCGGAAAGGCTTCACACACCATATATTAAAAATTTAAACAATTTGGATAAATGAAGCATATGAAGAAATTCATTTAATGACATGGATGTTTTCTAAAATTGGCCAAATTTGAAGCGCACCCTTTTCAATTCACTGTTATGCTTGCATGCACAGTGTAGCAGAATTATTGTGCAGCCACTGTGACATACCTAGTTTTAGTTTCACTTTTGACATTTTCTTGACATTTTCATGACCTCTAGTGTAATCACTATTGGTCATTAGCGGAAGTTACAGCGATACTTATAAAAGCTGCTGTAATATTTGCACAGTACCAGTTGCCGGTTTGTCCTTCACATTTACTCCCACATAATAGACGCAAATATTTGACTGCTATTATAGGTAATCGTTCAGGGAAATATCATCAGTAGGGCTCAATTTGACAATGAACTATTTGCTGTGTTACCTTGAAAATTTAAGGGATCTAAAATGAGCGTTTATTGTGTTTCGACAGTATTTTTTGTGGGACATGAGAGCACCTCAGGCCTATCGAATTGCATTCTGAATACGAAGCATGTCTTTCTGATATCAAATAATTTTCATTTTTTGAAAATTACAATATAATATAAATTTTATGACAAATTATAAAAAATTTATATTTTTCAAATTTTTGATATATAACAGTCCTCGATTATATAAATCTAATGATATATTCTTAAAGTGTATGTAGCAGGAAGGAAAAGCCGACGGTCAATTGAAAATTTTGACCTTTCATATTGAAGATATGGATTTTTTCCCCAAAAAGACCTAATTTTTTTGTGTGTTTTGGGAAAAAATCCATATCTTCAATACGAAAGGTCAAAATTTTCAATTGATCGTCGGATTTTCATCCCACCTACATACACTTTAAGTATAAATCATCAGATTTATAAAGTTTACTTCAAGTACTGTTAAATATCAAAAATATCAATTTTAATGATTTGCCATAAAATGTGTATTAAATTGCGAATTTCAAAAAATCAAAATTATTTGATATCAGAATGACATTCTTCGTATTCAGAATGCAATTCGATATGTTTGATGTGCTCTAATGTCCCAAAATAAATACTGTCCAAACGTTCATACCCCAGCCCTATAAATGAGACCATTTTCATCAAAATTCGAGCATTTTCTTCTGTTTTAACCCCAGTGCTGAGTTCCCTAATTGGACAAAATTGGACCAGTTATGAATGTCACCCTTGCATAAACTTTGGCCTTGCCTATCTCGAATTGCAGGGGTGACAATTTTGCACCCTCGAAATCTTATTTTGTACCACTCGTAGAACAATAAATCAACAAAGAACAAATCTAACCTGCAAGCCAACCTACATTTCTCTGCCACGGGTCTATTTGACGTGTTTTTGTTCGTGCCATGGGTATATATAATTGACTTCACTTGTGCATATAGCTGCTTGATATGTAGGCCTATAGGGCCTATAATATTGTCCGTGAAAAGTATTTGATTATAGGCGTATGGATTTTTCTTCTAATGCTTGTATTGAAAATATATAATAGCATGCATCTGTGATAATATATAGCGGATAAAACGTGATCAGAGACCCTCTCGTTTCAGGACGAATTGAACACCCAATGACACAAGTTTGCCAACCAATTAGGCCCTATTACTTGTAAACTATACGGTATAGGCGGTTACCCGTATTTGGCGGTTCTCGGCTGTCGCGATTACCTGGTGACTATACCCACCAAGTTTTATGCCCGTATGACAGTTTTTACTAATTTGACCTCAGATGACCCCAGGGTGACCCAGGATGACCCCAAAATGACCTTCCAAAAAACTTGGCTCTAAATGTTGACTGTATACCCACCAAATTTTATGCCTATGATAGTTTTTAGTAATTTGACCTCAGGTGACATCTGGATGACCCCAAAATGACCTTCCAAAAATTGGCTCTAAATGTTGACTGTACCATCGAGTTTCATGCCCATACGACAGTTTTTAGTCATTTGACCTCAGATGACCCCAAAATGACCATCCAAAAATTCGGCTCTAAATTTTGACTGTACCCACCAAGGGGGCGCAGCACTAATTCAGCGTCCCATAGGATAACGTGTGACGTGTGAATTCGGCCTACTTCAAGCGCCATTTCTGGCGTCCCTGCAATACTTGGCAAAATAAATTTGGTATCAAATTAAAGCTCTGTTTCTCTAAATTCCAAAACTTTTGTCGGCATATATCGATGACCATTGACTTTTTTTGCTATTTAAAAAAAAAAAAAAAAAGAGGAAAAAATATACTAAACTCACCACTCACATTTCAAAATCGGGTTTTCTTAATCCGCCACAGAGAATTGCTTTTGAGATCAATTGTCCAGTTTTTTTTTGCTTTACATTATTTAGTTTTACTTTATAACCATGACAACTAGGCCTTAGTTTACTTCTATACGGTATTAAATTATAAAAATTAAAATCTTATAAAATATCTTCTAGTTCTTTCATATCTATGCGTTCAACCACAACCATCATGGTGCGGTATACGCGATATATCTATAGGCACTTTCTTGGCAGCTCTTGGCTTGCAGGGTGATGCGGATGGTTATGGGTCCCTTCCCTTAAACAAAATCCACGCTCTGATCTTATGACCCTATATTGTTGTCATAGCGAATAGGGATATTGCACATCATGAGCCTCATGCGTGAAAATCTATGAACAACAATGATGACTTTAATTTTGGTAAGTTCAGAATTTTGACACACTAACTCTGAAGACAATTAATGTCAACGGAACATACTGTAAGATGTGATGAAAATGGGACGGTTCAGAGGAATTGATCGGTCTCCCGGCACTGTGGGCTCGCGGTTCATGAATGCACCCAGTGCTCTTGAAGTGATATGAACGTTTGGCACTTTATACTGGACCTGATGTCCCGGCCATGTAGCGTATGGATAATTATGTTACACATCTCATGAATTGATCTCCAGGACTTGTTAATTCCATCCATATTCATTTTATAGACATCCTCCATTGTTGCTATACTGCTACAAACTATTATAGGCCTACGTTACATTGCCTATAGGGACATCACGAGGAAACTTATTCTTGATAGCCGATGTATGTGTACTCGCTTCCAGCCTGGAAGATCATCGGGCAGATCCTATTCTGGCAGAGTGAAACGTTCAGTGTAGATTTTCTGACATCACGTGACAAGGAGGATATCATCACATATAGTTTGTCTGTTTTAGACTTCCAGATCTTCATCACCCTTCAAGTTAGAGTCTTCGATGTCTTACAAATCTGCAGCTAGCGACGTCTGATTCACACGATCACACAACCCCTGCGAAGATCTCCTATTCCAGGTTATTGGAAACAAAAAATGGCAACTAATCCCGCATTTGAACCCGATGACATTGACGAGGTCTCTGAGGTCAAAGGCAGGGATCTCATCAGTGATGAAGATGTTATCGTTACTGACAGAGACCTCGAAGAGATGGATGTCCAGATGCAAGCTGACCTTCCACAGGTGACGGAAAGGCTGCATGGTTGATTATTTTACGCAATTGTGCGCGAAAATCGTCATTTTCCATTGTTGCCCGCATTGTTGTATAGTCTAATAAATATGCCCTATTGATTGAATTTGATTGGTTAATGGATTGAGTGATATGTTGATTGATTGAATGATCAGTTGATTGATTGATTGATTGATTGCAGTGCAGTACGCGGTTCAATAATATGAAATCCGGGTAGGAAATATGACGGGTTAGTGGAAAATATGAGCATATTTTAAATTAAAATTTCCCCACATAAAAACGCCAAAGGGGATACTATATATACACTCTGGATGGTCCAATGTCCATTTGCGATGATACGAGCTCAAAGGTTACATGATTTGAGGAAGGAAAATAATCTGCAGTTTAATGGCTCCCTTGAAAAACATCATTTGAAAATTATGTTGAAAGGATTCCGATTTTTTTAACTGGTGGTTCCATCCGGACATAGGCCTACATGCACTTGGGTCCTGATGGGACCATTATTCAGTTGCCAAAATCAGGAAAATCCTGTTTTAAAAATGATGGCATACCTGTTTATTTTATAGGCCAGAAAGACCATTCATTGAACCAATTTACCCTCAACTTTATGAAGATAT
The DNA here is from genome assembly GCF_039555335.1 of Amphiura filiformis. Taxonomy (NCBI): domain Eukaryota; kingdom Metazoa; phylum Echinodermata; class Ophiuroidea; order Amphilepidida; family Amphiuridae; genus Amphiura; species Amphiura filiformis. Next base: position 61,372,962 of record NC_092629.1, on the reverse strand, counting down.
CTCAACTAGGTCTACTAATAATAGATTCTTGTTCATTGATTGGTTAAAAGTCTGTGTGTCACGTGATCACTAAGTTTGTTGGCCTGCGTGGCTTGCAAATAAATTTACTATTTTGGCCTATGATAAATCATTACAACCAGTGCCTATGGGCCTATAGGCCTATTAGCCTACTAATTTCAGGTTATGGATTCAAATATTCATAATTATTTTATAACCAAATTATCAAACGTAACATAGGCCTATCAAATGTTAAAGTTTTTGAATGCTTAGACTTGTTGAATGTTGTGATACAATTGTCATAAAACATGCAAAATTTCATGTTATTGTTCTATTATCCCTTTTGTAAATTGCCAAAATACTAAGTATGTAAATATGTAAATGTAAATATTTCACCACTTGTAGGCCCTATTGCCTGATAATCTATCTATCTATCTTGCGGACGCATCCGAGAAAGAGTTTACAATTCTTTTCCAGGAATCTCTATCAGCCATCAGATTTGGGAGGTCATTAATTTCTTGATTGACGTCCCTTGCCACACAGTCGATGTAGTTGAATGGTCTTCTTCCTCTACATGTTCGTGGAAGCCTCATACAGATGACATCTGAAATTATTTGGTCTTTTGCACGGTAGCAGTGGCCTGCAAATCTGGCTCGCCGTTGAGCAACGATGGAGGACACCTGTGGAACACCATCATAGATCTCTGCTTTGGTTTTATGTTCACGCCAGGATATATTTCGAACCCTCATCAACAGCCGGGTGTAGGTACCATCAAGACGGTCCTGAAGATCTTTCTTCATTGTCCAGGTCTCACTTCCATATAAGAGGATACTCTCTATGCAGGCTCTAAAGAAGGCAAGCTTGGTATTTCTTGATATGTTGGACTGCCAGATGGTGTGCAGTTTGTTGCAAGCTTTCCATGCTTGGGCTTTGCGAGTCAGAAAGTCTTTCTTGCTGTCGGCAACAAATGAACCAAGATATTTAAAGTCCGACACCTCCTTGAGTTGTGTGCCATCCCGAGAAAGGATTGGAGTTGGGTTCTTATCTCCATTAATACACATATATTCTGTCTTCTTGGAATTGAGAAAGAGGCCAACTTTGGCGGAAGCATCTTCTAAAGATGACAGAAGATCTTGGGCATCTTGTGATAACGTAGCTGTTAAAGCGATGTTGTCTGCGTAGTCAAGATCGGTTAAATACTTGTTCTTCTCTCTGCTCGTCTTATTGGGCATGATGTCAATCCCTTTGGACTTGTCAGTGTCTATCGACTGTCTGAGGAGATAGTCTACCACTATCACAAAAAGGTAAGGGGCCAAGGTGTCACCCTGCAGGATTCCAGCAGTAGAGAGAAACTCTTCAGTTGGTCCATCACCTGTTTGTACAAAACTTGAAGGATTATCATACATTATTGCAATAGCATTCACAATCTCCTGAGGGATCCCATAATTACGAAGAATATGCAGCATGGCCTTCCGGTTAACACTGTCGAAAGCTTTTGAGAAGTCAACAAACACAATATATGCCTGCTTCTTTGAGATTTTAAGCTCTTCTATTATCCTTCTAGGGCTAGAATCTGTGGTGTGGTTGATCTACCCTTGCGAAAACCATTTTGGTTACGTCTGAGAATAGGATCTAGATGAGGAGAAATCCTGTTGAGCAGCATAGTGTTATACAGCTTGGCAGCAAGTGCTGACAGTGTGATACCTCTATAATTTGATGGTTGTGAAAGATCCCCTTTCTTCGGGAGAGGTATAATTGTGGATCTTGACAAGGCTTTTGGCTTATTTCCCTTCATGGTTTCATTACAGAAATCAAGCAGTTGCTGATGGAAGAGTGGGTTTTTCCAAACAATGGCTGGTATGTTGTCAGGACCAGGTGTTTTTGACTTGTTGAGCTTGCTCAGACCTTTTTGCAGTTCCTCCATAGTAAATGGACCAGTGTGTATTGGGAGATCGTCAGAGACATTGCTGTTAAAGAACGTATCTTCAAGGTTTACGTCTTGCTCTGGTTTCCCTAGTAAGTTGGAAAAGTGTAGAAACCAGTTGTCACGACGCTCTTCAGATGTATTGCCTTTCACTCTAACCACAGGAGCAGATTTGGTGTCCGTTATCTCCCGGAGGAGTTCCCAAGAAGCTGCATGTTTATATTCATGATGGAGGTTGTCAAGTTCCTCTGTCTTCTTTTGAATTGAGGACTCCAGATTTTCTGTGTAGGCTTTATCAAGAGTAACTTTGGCCGATTCGAGGAGCTTTTGTGATGCTCGGGTGGATCTAGCATTGTGTTTCATAGATGCACTCTTTAAGACATCTCTTGCCTCAGTGACTTTGTCTGATGCAGCAATGTTGTAGGACTGCTTTGATTTTTTAGGGAGCATCTCCAGTGCAACTTCCTCATTAGCCGCAACTAAGGTATCATAAGTGGTGCTAATATTGGGTTCTTGTAGCTCATCGTGTAGAGAACTGAAGCGGTTATAGACTGCTACCACAAACTGCTCACCCAGGATGGTGTCTCTGGTAACCTTCTTCCAGTCAATACGTTTCATTGGGTCTTTCATGGAAGTTCTGCATTTCCGGTAGCTGATTTGACATTTGCATGAAACAATCCTATGGTCCGAGTTCACACCCTCGAAGGAGCTGTATGCACGTGAATTCTTGATTGAGTTGATCCACTTCTTTCTTACCAGGACAAAGTCTAGTTGAACTAGTTGGCCATTAGGACGCCTATGTGTCCATAATCTGTTGATGCGGTTTTGAAACCTTGTGTTTGTGGCTATGAGGTTATGTTCCTGCAGGAAGTCTTTCATGTGGTTGCCATTTCTATTGGTTTCTTTAGCAGGTGTGAAGAGAGCATCCAATGGCCCAAGCTGAGCATTAAAGTCTCCTCCAATTATAAGTAAGTTATGAGCTGGGATGGCATTAACTGTAGAAGAGAGTTCTTGGTAGAAGGAGATAACAGCTTCTTCAGGTTGTTCGTTATGTGGACTGTAGCAGCAGAGAACTGTGGATGTTGGATTGCCCAGCAGAGAAATTTCCATAATCCGTTCATTATGACTAATAATGGACATGCAGGAATTGATGGCTCTTGGTGAGATTAAGAAGCCTACTCCACCAGTGGCAGCATGATGTGAAGTGCCTGATAATAGTAGGCCTACAAAGTACAGAATTGGGCTTTTGTCATAAATTTGACAAGACAATTAATGCCAAAAGTAAATGATAAAATAAAATAAATAAATAAATAAATAAATAAATAAATACATAAATAAATACATAAATAAATACATAATAAATACATAAATAAATACATAAATAAATACATAAATAAATAGCCTACATAATAAATAAATAAATAAATAAATAAATAAATAAATAAATAAATACATAATAAATTTAAAAAAATAGTACTGTAAGCCTCTATTTTTCTAATTATATAATTAGTACCTGATATACCTAATTACTCCAGAATCTTTGGTTTTATGCATACCTGCATGGTCAATGAACGCGCGCCACTTAAGATGAGAATAATAGCAGTGACGCCAAAATATTGACATGTTTGAAGACAATGATGTGAAGTGAAAATCTTGTATAAAATAAATAATATATTGACTCAGCAGACTAACGCGTACGCAGAGCCAGATTCAGAGACTGAACATGGTAAGCTTTATGTAAACACAACAAGCATGCAAGGCATGTAAGGCATGAAGGACATGTTATAGCCTAAGCTTATTTAAGCTTACAAAAATGCTTAGCAATTTAGTCTTAGCCTAGGCTGCATTGCAATTCTTTGGCCACTAGTCGATGCTATGCAATAATACCCGTTAGGCCTATGGCCCATAGCGAGTACTCTTTAACCAATCAATGAACAAGTAGGCCTAATCTATGAATGAAGGGTAATAATAAACAAAATCATGAAATATAGCCCTACTCATGTAGGCCTTCTGTCTACGCTACGGGCCTAGGCTACGGTACTTCTTTCGAGACTCCAGGACCAAAACTAAAAAAAATACGGTAGGCCTATTTTTAGTCGAAATTCGTTTGATTGAAAAGGTAATTTAGGCCTATATTGAGAGATCAAGCATGTTTGTATATAGGCCTACTGTAGCACTGGTTGCAAAGTGTATTATGGGCAGAATCATGTTTTGTGATAGGCTGCGGCCCGGGGGCTGCGGTTGAAAGTATAAAGTGTTCGTATAAATGGGAAAAAAACTATCGTTAATTTTTAGTATCAATCAAATTATTAGACAAATGGTGTGTATAATATCCCCAAAGAAGTTGGGGTTATGGGGTAATATTGTTCACAGATATCATTTTTGCCATCATGGAACCTGGGGCATAGTACAGAAAAAAATTAAGTTCTGACTTTTCAAGGTAAAAATACAGGCCCCTGGGCCTGGGGTCTGATGATTTATTTGTTTGAATCCACATCTTGAGAACTAGAGATCCTAGATAAAACAATTCCCATGGGTCAGAGTGACGGGTGCATGTTTTCCCGGCATGTTTTACGAGCCTCTTATACATCAACAGTCTCAAATAAAAACCCTTTTAAAAGGGATGTACCGGCAAAAGGATGAATTTCTTTACGTTGTTACATAAATTTGAAATAAGATGAAATAAATTCCAAACATTTAATAACATTTAGCACCAAATGCGATCATTTGGTACCAAATGTGATCATTTGATGTGATCCCTTCTACATCCATAAGAATTTCGGAAGCTAATTCATTAGCGATTTTGCCCAATAGTTTATGTTACACCATGTTTTGTATTCTTCTCTCACTTATGTTAACACTGTCTATAGTCTATAGTATAATAATTGTGATTGCACAAATGAAACTTGTCAAAGCAAACAACATTCGCATCTTTTAGTATAGATTAATTCATAACAATCTGGTTTTGAAAATTTAAACACAAAGAATATTAAACACTATATCAAGAATAATTATTTTTGGAATATATAAACAACAAATATATTATAGGCCTACATATACTGAAACCCAGAGCTATTGTATTAATTTTGTTAGCATGGTTAAAGACTAGTGATATACGTGGGAACATAATTTGTTACATCTGCATTAAAGCTCCATTTTTCTGATTTATATCATCATTATTATAGACCAAAATATATGAAGTTAATCAACTTATCCAAAAGAAGGTAATTGTTTATCATGTGTGCAAATAGCTTTTGATAGCAGACTTTTGATTAAGGGCATAACATTACACCTTCTTCTATCCTAACATCTAATTATTATCCTGTGAAACTCCTAGATGTAGAACCAATTGTCATGCCAATTATTCTCTCCCACCAATTACCAATTAATTTTCATGTGTAAGTTTTCTGGAATAGATGTGTAATGACATCAAAACAGTTTCATTAACTTATAGCAAGATCGCTGCTAGATAACCTTGACCCTGCTTGAAAAGCACTGACCACAGACTGACACACAGATATTGGAACTACTGAGTATTATATTGTCCCCTGTGCTTTATACTATAATAAGGTCAACGTGAATGGTAAGAGGACCAGCGAATTTGCCAAATTTTCAATTTAGAAAGAAAGTTCCTAAAATATATACTGATTTTACCTTAGTAATGCAAAATCAAGACAAAACTTCTGTTGTCTTCACACACCAATTTTGGTATTTCTATTTGCCTTGACAACTTGATAATTTTTGACAATATTTTCTGTTTTGTTCATACACTATCTAATAGAAAGTTAGAAACAACAACAAACTTGAGCCAATTAATAAGTACCGGCCAGCTGTGGCTGGCCGGTACAAAATGAAACGTCTCTATAGCCTATAAAAGAGATATCAGCCAGCAAAAATGTCATTTTGTGCGCGTGATGGAAACCCGTGATTTCAAAAAGCAGCTATTGGGGTTAATGCATAGCCATTGAGATAACTTCATTTCATTAACTTCCGTTCCTTTTCCATAGCCATATTTATATTATTAAAAATATTACATCATATTGTTTCAACTCAACATGCTACCCAATACTATATTAATTTTTCCTTCAATTTTGCGCTCTGTAATTAAAGGCTTATTCCGGAAGTCCAGATGTAAATGAAGACATCGTCAAACCGGCAAACGAGAGCATCAAGGGTTCGCCACAGCAAGAAGAAGGCGTAATATCAGCAAATGGTAATATTGGTCGTGTTAGTTCGCAGGAAAAATTAAATCAGGGCACTCGCATCGACCCATCCGTTACTGACATACCTGAACCTGAATTACAAGGAAGCCCCGCAAAGGACAACAACAGTTATAACGAGAAGGGGGCTGAAGCAGAAGAGAATCTCTCTTGTTCTGCACAAGAGTCTAAACATCAAGATCAAGAAATTGGCACAACAATTGACGACATCAGTATTTCGAAGGAATTGAAGGAAGGAGACCTTCCAAAGGAGAACACACTTTGCAAAGACCATTCAGCAGAAGAGGACAACATTTCGGTAGAAACAAGTCCGCCACAACTGAGAAAGATCACGAGTGCTTCACCAACTACCACCATGGAGAATGGTGTGCAATCTTCTAAGCCTCTGAAAAAGAGCAATGATGCTAACGGCAAACAACCTGTCATCAAAACAGAATCAACTGGCCAAGACCGTGTCACGTTAAAGCGAGAAATCGGACTCTTCAGTAGTGTCACCATCATCATAGGTAATATCATCGGATCGGGAATCTTCTTGACGCCAACGAGTGTCTACAACAACGCTGGATCCATTGGACTCTCCATGATAGTCTGGACAGCATGTGGAATCTTTTCCTTAATCGGGGCACTATGCTTTGCAGAACTTGGCACAACCATCGATTCTTCTGGAGCCGAGTACACATACATCAAAGAGTCTTTTGGTGATCTTGCTGCATTCGTGGTGTTATGGGTGAATCTCATCATTATTATCCCGACTGGACATATAATAGTGGCTCTGGTTTTTGCATTTTATCTTGTGGGACCGTTTTTTCCGGACCCGGAATGCCCACCTCCAGACCTGTTCGTGCGCATTGTGGCTGTATTAGTTACCGGTAAGTACAACTATAAGCTATTTAGTCCTTTCTTGAAGAGGTTCATTGGGTTTGTAGTAACTCATAATATACATTTCATCTTGTCAAAACCAAAATTTATTTATTGACCTGACAGTTTCGACCATCTTGGGCGCTAGGCCGATGGCCATCTTCAGAGTGATGTTTTTCGACTTCTGTACACCAACACAGGGCGCATCAGAGAAACCGAGAAATAGTCCGGCATCTACGGACTATCTATATTACATGACAAGCAATTTGAGACCAATTTCGTTGAAATCGGAGCATTTTTAATTTTTGGACCCTGTGTGGCCAAAAAAACTGTCCACTCCCCAAAATTTGACCTTTTTGCTTATAACTTAAGAACGGTATGTCACAGGTATGTCAAACTGTACTTTTTCTGAATCCTTGCAATGATGAGAGGAATAATTTGGTATGCTTCTTACCCAGATTTGAGCAACTTGGAAATTTGACCACTGTAGTGACCTTTGTGTCAGGGATCTTTGTCCGATCATTTTTCACGAGTTCTAGCCCGATCGGAGTAACTTTGACCTGACCTTTGCGGCTTAATCTTCATACTCCCCAAGTGTCGGGAATCATTTCCTCGAGTTACAGCTCGATTGGAACAACTTTAAATTTGACCTTGGGTGACCTTTGCAGTTTCATATAGGCCTACTCCCCAAGTGTCGGGGATCTTTGTTCGTAAGTTACATCCCTATTAGAGCAACTTTAAATTTGAGTAATTGACTCGGGCTTTGACCTCGATTTCCGGCATGCTCCCCAAGTGTCAGGGCTCATTTTGCCTGAGTTACAGCCTGATCGGAGCAACTTCGAATTTTACCTGACCTTTGACTTCAGATGGCCTTTGCAGCTTCATACTCCCCAAATGTCAGGGATCATTTTCCCCGAGCTACAGCCCGATCGTAGGAACTTAATTTTGAACTGACCTTTGACCTTAGAATGACCTTTGCAGTTCATATATACTCCCCAAGTGTCGGATCATTTCCCCTGAGTTACAGCCCGATTGGATCAAATTTTAATTTGACCTGACCTTTGACATCGGATCACCTTTGCAGTTTTACACTCCCCAAGTGTCGGATCATTTCCCCCCCGAGTTACAGCCCAATCGGGGCCGCTTTGAAAATCGACCTGATCTTCGACCTCAGATGACCTTTGCGGTTTCATACTCCACAAAGAGCCGGGGATTGTTTCCCCGAGTTACAGCCGGATCGGAGCAACTTTGAATCTGAACCTTTGACCTTGGATGAAAAATGAACAATTCTCTGGTTTTGTTAAAAATGGTCTCATATTGTTCTGCTTGCAAAAGCATTTAATAATAACAATTCCTTTAAAAAAGGAATGGGGCGCCCAATGTGAGCTTGGACGTGATATGGTGAATTCCATGGTGTGTAGATTTGGTATTATAATGATTTTTCTAGGGAAGAGTAGAAGATGATCAAATGCAAGAGAAATGTGTTTGATTGGGGAAGGTGTATGACAGGACCGTTTTGGATGAAATAAATGGGAATGAAGCTTTCGTGTCAATTTGCGATTATGTGGGGTGGGGGATTTCTGTTTTTGGGACCTATTGTAGTGAACATATTGCTTTGGATATTGAATATTGTTGAATTTCGTTATGCATATGTATATAATGAATAGTATAGAAGACACAAATAAGTAAGCTCCACTGGGAAAATATGGGGGGGGTTATCCCCACCCGGGATCTACGCCTATGTGACCAATAGAAAACGTTAAGTTTTTATAAATGTATAATGTCTGTGATACATATACATCATCTACTTGCTAATACACTGAAAATCAAATAGCAGAGATGCCAATCTTCCGATTTAAATCGGAATTCCGATTTATTTTTTTTTTCAAAAAAAATCAGATTTTCTAAAAAAAAAAAAAATTTTTTTTTTTAATTTTCAAAAAATATTTTTGGCCAAAAAAGCAAGTTATATGCCCTAAATTACTTATTATTCAAGGTTGGAAACCATAGAAATACTGCTACTTAAAAAAAAAAATTGCCAATTTTATTTTACAAAGTTGGATAAAGTTGTACATTTTGATTACTTTTGCTTCTATTGAACAGTCAGGAACACATTGAATTAGTATACATTGCTAGCTGTTCAGTAGAAGTAAAAGTAATTAAAATGTACAACTTTATCCAACTTTGTAAACATAAATTGGCAATTTTTTTTAAGTAGCAGTACTATGCCCCTCTGACAAAAAATGAAAGAGAAAATCAGCAGGGCAAAGGAAAATAAAAAGGGCAAGGAGCCCCTTTTCTAGAAACATTCATGGCCAAAATAGTGTAAAATACAAAAAATTTTCGCGCTACGCACGCACATTGTAACAATAAAGCCCTTTTTTAGCCGGATAATGGGCGAAAATAGTGTAAAATACCATTTTACGCGCGCGAACATCATCCCAATAAGGCCCTTTTCGGGAAGCTTGAAGACTATGTATTGTGTGATGCAACTGCAATTTTTTTCGTCCTTGCCCCAAAAATTTTCTTTTGCCCCCCCCCCCCCTGACCAAGAAAGCTGGCTACGCCCTGGTCGGTTACCCACCCCGACAATTATGATTATGACCCCGGTTATGACCCACACTGCGCCGTTAATGACAGTAGTAGCCTACCCGGCAAAAAATAAGCACCTTGAAGCGCGAAATTGATTTTCTCATTAAAGGTGAAATATTTTAATAGTGTAATCATGGAAGTAGTAGGCTACTACTTCCATGGTGGAATCGAAACAGTGAAACTGTGCTCCCGTGCTCCGCCGCGTTTTGTGTTGTATACCATATGTGTATACCGTCCTCAGCCATCTATCAATATAATTTTCACATCAATGCTTGAATACTGGCCGTGTTGGCGGGTATCCATGTGTTCCAAGCATGTGGCTCTGAAGACCATGTATAGTAAATGTGATAGAATTTTGCACTGTCCTGTACATGCTACTTTCGGAAGCCGATTCCACGTGCGTTTATGTTATGAGGAAGTGGACTTTAAAGAAGTCTAGCGCACGCTACTTATGAATGAAAAGGTCACGTACGGTAAACAAAGCATTCCTGGGAATCGTCTCTTTAACTGTACTTTAACATGTACGTATTTAAATGAGAACATTTAGGTGAATGCGGCATTTTGTTGCTCGTATCATGGATGGTTTTACTACTACGTACCGTGTGTCACGGATGATGTCATCATCATTGATAACGACGATGTTTACTCCGCTGGTTTCCGCCTTTTCCTTTCGTATTCTATTGATCGCTGGCAATAAAGCAGCAATGGACAAGGAACCAACAAGCATGACAAACAAGCGCGCCATTTTACAATCAAACTCGCGGGAAATATAGAAACAACAACATTGATCAGAAACGAATCGTAAACACTTGGACGAGTACCAGACACGTACATGTTGCGGTTGTAAATCATAAATTATAAAACCTCTCCGATTTTTACTAAATTTTTGAAGGCTTAAAAATCAGAATCATCATGGAACATACAGGGCAAACACCGCTGAAGAAAGATCTCCGGGATCTAGACGAACCAGGAGTAATGATCGTGTTACCAGACAAGCGTAAGAAACTAGACTCTCGACGAGATAGTGATGATAGCACGGTGAAACTACGACGAGAAATCGGCTTATTCAATGGCATTTCAATTATTGTTGGTTGCATCATTGGGTCGGGTATATTCTTATCTCCAAAAAGTGTGTTAGAATATACGGGATCGGTTGGTATGTCCTTAACGGTGTGGACAGTATCGGGTGTCTTCTCCACCATCGGTGCTTTATGTTATGCAGAACTCGGTACCACCATTCAAGCTTCCGGTGGAGAATACTCGTACATCTTGCATGCCTTTGGTTCCGTCCCAGCATTTATACTGCTTTGGGTTACACTGATTATTATAAACCCAACAGGGCAGGCCATTATTGCGTTGGTTTTTGCACAGTATGTTTTGGAACCGTTTTTCGCAGAATCGGCTTGTGGAGTACCGGATATCCTGATACGACTTTTGGCGGTTTCATCTATTGGTGAGTCGATTGAAAAAAGTTGGTATATTCATTGTATTGTGTGGGTAAACTAAAAATATGTACACCAACCAACTACTACTATCATGACTAGTAGTAGTACTAGTATCAGAATCATGTTATTCCTATATACATGTAAACTGGTCGGTGATCTGGTGTAGACTTCTGAGTGAGGAAAAAAACAAGAGACTAGAGAAATCGAGTCACATGTACATGTACGTACATGACGTACGTACATGACAATATTGATATGTAAAACCTGCACCACAGATCCACAATTGGTGGCAGCAGTGGGACATTTCTGGTCCTATTCAAGTTTGTATCAAAATATGAACAGGTGAATGTACTGTAAACATATAGTTTTTAATACAATATTATTCACAACTTTTTGAATACATGAAATGAATAATTACCATAACGTAAACCGGGATGTAACTGGTAAGCACACTATAAGCTACTATACACAGTTTAGACTTCTCCGTAGTCCACTTGCCCATTTCGCATACTCTGGCTATTACAATTTAATTTACATTTAAGCATAAAACTCTTGATTTATATTGATTTGTGTGCAACTGATAGATTTTCACATCTGTACCTGATCTTTTCAGTCACCTGTATTCACCTGTCACCTGTATTCACCTGTCTTCACGGGCTCTTGGTAAGACTAAAGTCTTATTTTGCCCACCCACACTTATCACAAAAAAAAGTCACCGCACTCCCTCTGTTTGTTAGCTTCCCAAGGATTTTCGGGGTTCGCTATCAATAAACTGGAGTGGTAGATTCCAAAATCAGAATTGTTCAGTATTAAAGTGAGCCAATATAATTATGCAAGATAATGTTGCATTCAATTACTTTTATTGTCACTAATCATCTGATATTTTAACTCTTTATGACCATACTTTAATTTTAATAAACATCAGTATAATTTTGAGTTCAACGAAATGGGTTTATCATGACTAATAATAACATATTTTTAATAAAATTCGACTATGGCATAGTCTATACACAGTTCAACTTCAATATCACACTGTAGGTTCCAATTAATTATAAAGTGTCTTTCTTTCTCTAGGCGTCTAGCTTGGTGGAGACACATCCAGTTTTAGGTGGCATATGGTCAGTAGTGTAGCTGGGGGGTGGCAGAGTGCCCCCTGACAAAGAGAAAAGTGCTGACAAAAAAAATGAAAGAAAATTATGAAGGCAAGGGTAATGAAAAGGGGCAAATAGCCTATTTTCCACCAAAATGCACCCCGCTCATGGGCCAAAATAGTGTAAAATACAAAATTTGGGCGCGCTATGTGTGCACATTGTCCCAATTTAGCCTTATTTCGGAAACTCAAAGACTTTACATAATACCAGGTCAGGGTCAAAATAATGCAATTGCAACCCAGAATTTTTTTTTATCAGTGCCCAAAATTTTTTTATTCGCCTCTTGACTAAAAAAAGCTGGCTACGCCCCGGCATATCATATGGAAGAGTGATGATGCTGACAGGGATAAATTTATCATCATCTTTGTTTTCATGACCACCATCAGTCATGCATCTTTGATCATCCATCATCATCGCTCTCCTCCGCATCGTCATGAATATTGCCTACTACTACATGTAGTACTAATCATCATCATCACCACTCATCATCAGCATCATCCACTTCAGCATCGCCGTCTACTCATCATCCTCATTGATCATTCATTTACATTGTATCATCTTTGATTGTATCAAATATCATCCCACCACCACTGCCAAGGATAGTTCTTCTCTCTGCAGCTGCAGGTGTATAAATGTACAGCTTTTTCTCCCCAAAGCACCCAGATGAAGTCAGGTTTGCAACTAAGATGCCCTGGATTCCAGGGGAGATGTATTGTCTTGTAGATGACTCTGCTGCAAACCTTTAACCCATAAACCTCATGAGTGCTTGGCCTCAATCACTTAAACAATGGCATTCAGCTCAGAAGTGCAGAGTTGTCAACTAATATCATGCCTTGGTGCATATTTTATATAAATTTTAAAAAGCAATCATTTTTGGCAACCATTATGGGCTGCAATATATATGCTACTCCTAAATTCTAACGCTAGGGGTTAGTAGTGCGTGTGCCGTGTGGTTAGTCTGTCCAGATATGGAGATCCACAGTGCTGGACATTTGAGGGTCTGGTATTTGAGCATAGATATGGGGTGTGACTCCATGCCTCTACAGCACTCTCTTCAGAAGAGATACAGTACTTGCATTCTGGGACTAAGAGTGATCCCAGGAGAGTGGGAGGTATCCTGATTTGGGTCAGAGGTCAATTGGATGGTTCGGATCATGGACTGTACAATGTATAACCGCGTGCAGGTGTATCATTTTGGTACCCCCGATTACGATTGGGGGACATAAACAGATCCCAACCCTCCCAGATTCTGAAGGAAGCTCTCTGAAATTTTTTGTACATTCCTATCTTCAATAACTTCCCTGATTCAGCAGGGTTTAGGTTACATTCTGAAAACCTCCCCGATTTATAAGTGAAACCTCCCCGATTGCTGAATGTAAATGTTGGTATCTCATATAATAACCTCATATTTCTCTTTCAGTGATTTGAAGAGGAAATTGGAAAGATTTTGACACTATTTCATGTAGTGATGCATGCAAGTGCATGAAGTCACCAATATTTGTAATGAAGTGGTGCTAAATCGTGTAGATGGTGATGGATTGCAGATGAGCTCAATTGTTTGATACGTGACAAGCAAACTCTAGACACCCCCCCACATTACTCAACATGTCATGTCATAGACCATATTCTTTAGGAGGATCTAGGCCTACGTTTTGCAAGCATAGCAAGATGGAGGAGGATCGACTATACACGATCAATTCTAAAACCATCAAGATCGTGTTTTTTATCTCGATGCTAAAACTAGTCTTACAGTAGCTTTAAATTTAAAAATGCAACTATGCTTGTTGCATCATGTAGCAGCAATATTCAAAGTTTTCTCTAACAAAAAATTAATCCTAAAAGTAAAATGCTGATGGGAAAGTTGGAAGATAAATGGATGATGCAAGGAGCAGCTGATCAAACAACACTGGGGTCTTTATCAATACCATACTTTAAAGGCTTTAAATTTCCTTCAAATTTTAAATTTGTCATTATATACTCAAAATGCTGAAATAATACAAATAATAAAAATCAGGTTTGAAAAAAATTAACCAAATTCATATTATAAGATCGTACATTATGACTTTAATGTGTATGTCAACTTAAATTTATAATTTATTTATTTTTAGCCCGTAATCTTGGCCTGTGTCTTCTATTGTAAATACTAAATATATAAATAAAAGTATACCTACAAATATTTTCTGATTGAAAACACCCACCTGAAGTGATTTTTATAAACGACAGGGTATTCATATCATTCACGTATATTTTATTGTGGATTTGTTTTACTCTATAGGCCTACTTTTTATTTCAGTATCATTAGGCTACCGCTAATGGGAAAATACGCACACGCGTGAAGTTATAATTTATAACAGAAAATAATTAAAAATTCCTTTAAGAAAGGAATGGGGCGCCCAATGTGAGCTTGATCGTGATGTGGTGAATTTCATGGTGTTTAGATTTGGTATTATTATCTCTTGCAAACCCGGTGACACCTCATTATAGAAATCAGACCTGTTGATAGGTTGTAAGAGGGGATAGCCTTTTCCAGGCACAAATTGCGCCATATATAAAGAAAGTGTTGCTACTTTGCAACACAATAAAAACTTAAATGCAAAATGAGATCCTGTAGGTAGGTGGCTCTCGAGGGGGCTTAAAAAACTAAATGCAAAATGAGGTTTTTAAAAAATATTGTTTTCTAGAGTCAAGATGCAGGTATCATTATTAAGCCTCATATCACTTATTTATTGTCGAATAAGTGCAGAGTAGGTTAGATATGAATATTAAATGTAAGACCAAAGTAGCTCAAAGCACATGTACTATACACCTGATCCGTGAACTTGTCTTTTTTAAAGACAAATTCTTGTTTAAAAGTAGTTCTTGTTTCTGTTGAAAAGACAATATTGATGTCTAAGATCTTAATAATATCACATTTTCATCAAAATGTACCAACTTTTAATGTGTTTGGTATCAATCTGGACTGGAATTGAATCATTCGCCAGATTCCGTTGATTACAGCAAAATTCATCCACAAATAAAAGTCATATTATTGGGTCACCATATTGTAAGTTTGGCAACTGTAGTTTGAGAATAACCACAATATGGATTTTATGGGAATTAACAAACAAAGGCCATCGGTTTAACCCCAATACATTTGTACATTCATTGAATGACTTTGAAACTTTGGGTACAAAAAACTCATACTCTGCAACTTTAGGTCAAATTTTGCACTATGATTGTTTAATTGAGGTTATTGGACTATGTCATTGAGGATTAGGCTATTGTGGTCCATAGTGTTGGTCACCGTCTATCGGGTTCTAAGAGGCGGTAAACTGGTTTTTAAACCAGTTTAAAAGCCTTACAAAGGTACAAAGGTCACGGTTTATTTGGTGTTTTTACAAATCCATTAATTTTGTCTTTAAAAATATACGCACACCATTTTATCCTGTGCATAACAGAAAACAATAATAAAATAAAATCCAAGCATATTGTGGTTTTATTTCTGAGCAAGGGCATAATTTTAGCAAAACAATTGTGGAGTAAATCTAGTAAGAGTGAAATCTACCAAAAAAACGTTGACAACGTAAAGAAAGCAGCAAGTTTAAAAAGCCCCACGTCGGCTCACTTTTTGAAACTTGGTCCCATTTGTAAAACGTACTGATTTCCTCGGACTGATTTAAACTTTATCATAATATTATCAACTTCAAACATTTCCAGATGTGTTATGTGTCTTTAATGTGCCGATGCGATATTAATTTGTAAGATCAGAAAGGTTATAATCTTGCTCTTACATGGTAAGCCAACATCCTATATATGTTTTGTTTTATAATATTAAATTCATGATTAATGATCGAATTAAATGAATAACAAGTAGGCATATTAATGCCAGTCATGCTATTATTAAAACGTTATAACTTGTTGGAAACGCTGTATTTTGTTTAAAAAAAATAAAATAAAAACGCCGATTTTGCTGTTGATGTTCAAAATGGGACCAAGTTTCAAAAAGTGAGCCGAGGTGGGGCTTTTAAACTTGCTGCTTTCTTTACGTTGTCAACGTTTTTTGGTAGATTTCCTTTCTTTTTATGAATGAAGCCGAGTAGCTCCAAGCTTGAAAAGTCATCCGTTACTGAAGTACTCCATAAGACGAATAAAGCGAAAAATAAAAGTTTGAATAATATTATCCTTGATTAATGACAATAAAAAATACGAGTATATGTAGCTATACCTATAACTAAAATGTACGTGGTTCTCTGTAGCCCTGCAGGCAATATAGTTGGATATCTCTATTGAGCGGCGGTTGTTGGCGGTCTTTCGCGGTTCGTGGTATTCCTTTATTCTTCAAGCCCTGTCCTCTATCGGGGCTAATTTATTGTTTAAGCTTGTTGGATATCCATATTTCATGCGGTATGTGGTTCTTTGTAGCCCTGCAAATCTAGTTGGATTTCCAAATTTTGCCGTTTATGGTTCTTTTTAGCCCTGCAGGCAATCTAGTTGGATATCTCTATTGAGGTGGTTGTTGGAGGTCTTTCGCGGTTCGTGGTTATAATTTTCCTTATCCTTCAAGCCTTGCCCTCTATCGAGGGCTAATTTATAGTTAAAACTTTTCGCGGTGTGTGGTTCTTTATAGCCCTGCGGGGCAATCTAGTTGGATATTTCTATTGAGCGGCAGTTTGTGGTTTTAATTTGTAGGATATCCATATTTCAAGATTTGTGGTTCCTGAGTCCTCGGGGGCAATCTAGCTGGATATCCAAATTTCGCGGTTTGTGGTTCTTTGTAGCCCTGCGGGAATCTAGTTGGATATCCTATTGAGCGGCGGTTGTCGGCGGTCTTTTGAGATTTGTGGTTTTAATTTTCCCTTTAATTTCGGGCCGCCCCCTCCTCTACATCCCGATGATGCTTTTCAATAATTTAAATTATACGGTGTCAACAATTACTATTACTTGGTATGATAATTTACCTTACCATGTTGACTTATATTGTTTGTTAAGGCAACTTTTGCGGTTCGTGGTTATAATTTCCCTAATCCTTCAAGCTTTGCCCTCTATCGAGGGCTAATTTATAATTAAAACTTGTTGGACATCCATATTTCATGGTGTATGGTTCTTTATAGCCCTGTGGGGCAATATAGTTGGATATCCAAATTTCGCGGTTTGTGGTTCTTTGTAGCCCTGTGGGGCAATTAGTTGAATATTTCTATTGAGCGGCAGTTGTTGGCGGTTTTTCGCGGTTTGTGGTTTTAATTTGCAGGATATCCATATTTCAAGATTTGTGGTTCCTGAGTCCTGCGGGGCAATCTAGCTGGATATCCAAATTTCGCGGTTTGTGGTTCTTTGTAGCACTGCGGGGCAATCTAGTTGGATATCCCTATTGAGCGGCGGTTGTCGGCGGTCTTTTGAGATTTAATTTTCCCTTTAATTTCGGGCCGCCCCTCCTCTACATCCCGAGGATGCTTTTCAATAATTTAAATGCGGTGTCAAAAATTACTATTCCTTGGTATGATAATTTATCTTACCATATTGACTTATATTGTTTGTTAAGTCAACTGGACGGGACAAAATATCCTGCTATGTAGACATTAATTTGTTGCTAAATTGACTTGGCATAATAATTTATTTCGCGAAAACGACATCATGTCGACTTAGCATAATAATTTATCTTGCCATGTTGACTTGCTTGTTCAGTTGTCTTGGCGAGATATTTTATATCGTCATGTTGACATAATGCTGATAATAAGTCGACATGGCAAGATAATTATCTTGTCAAGTTGTGTCACATAGACGCTTCCGTTACTATGTATGCTTGATAAATGTTATTTGGATATTTTTTTCCTGCTGGCCTTCCATACCAGCGAACAATTTTCCACACCTACAGAGTGTTTGTAATCAACCTACCGGGACGGTATGACAATTGTCATGTTCTACGATAGCTGACGATGGTCTCTGAATCGATTCAACAACCATTCATGTATATCACAATCATGTTTTATTGTCCTATTATCATGCGAATTTGCCCGTGGTAGGACAAAATATATTTAAATGAGAATAACAATGAGTAACGCGTCGTATTGCATACCCTATAATACCTGATCTAGTTTCTTGTGTTATTCAGATTTCTTGTGATCCTTGATGGTGTTGTATCACACTATGCTGTGTTTTTAAATAGGCTTTAACACAATAAACAATTTCCCTGAGAATCAAACAACTTGCTTTAATAAAAAAATAATATCACAATAGCACTGGATGTTTAAAATTATATTATCCTTGATTAATGACAATATATTGTTTAATAAAACATTGAAAAAAAAATCAGTTGGTCACCGGGTTTCGAACTCGGGATAGCGTATCTGGAGTCAAGCGCCCTAACCATTAGGCCACGGGCCTCTGCTGTAAATTACTGTGTCGAAATACAGCATTTATTATATAAATGGATGCGTCGTCCGATAAGAACAAAAGAATTGTGAAAAACTTGATTTTTTGGCGAATGGGGCTCAGAATTTGTATGTAGGGTATCCAGGAAACTGCTAGGGTATATTTGGAAGTGAATCTGAAAAAGTAGTGTGAAGGTGATAACCAGGTAGACCTGTAGCAGTGTCTAAAAAGTCTGGATCAGTATGATTTGCAACTCATTTTCGCTATGAAATACCGCGTGAAATGGAAGCAAAAATATTTGTTTATTACGAACAATGATTGACTGTAGGATTGGTGGCCCTTTTGGAATTAATGAGTTGTCACGATATTACACCTGGGACTGTAAATAACATTTAGCATGGTTTTAGATACATTTTGTACCCAGCGAAAAATAACATCGAACAATAGAAGTCAAGTGTTTTAATGTTAGCTGTAAATATAGTCTCGCGGGAGCATCTGTTATTAGTCTTCTTTATCAGTCTTTTTTTTAAAAACTTGCTGGTCACGGCTACCGCGTGACTCTAATTAGAAGCTTCTCACAAACTCATGCCTATATTGTGGGCCGCCTCCGTAGAGGGCGCCCCAAAAATGATGCAATGTGGGGCAGGTGCGATGTATCGGCAAGCAACAGTAGAATTTAAACCAATCCGGGAAACCAATTTGGTGCGATATTCCAAAAGCTCCAAAATAGAAGGAATAAACGGAAAGAAGATGATGCAACCCGCGTGGTAAAGCTATATGAAGAATCACAATAACGCTAATTAATGCGTTTAAGAAATTTCCCAAATTTATTTGGCGCGATGTTCAAAGAGGAGAAAGAAGCAAAATATGATGCAACCGCTGTGGTGAAATCTGAATTAATTTATTAATCATATTGAAAAGGAGAGCGAGAAAAAACCCTTTAGCCAGAGATGCTTCAGAAAATTAATTTGGCATGATTTTCACAGAGAGTACCGTACTTGTTCAGTGTTAAAATAGAGGCGAAAACGAAAGATGATGCAACTCCCATGCTGAAAACTTAACGAATCATTAACAGTTCGATCTCATTAATATTTAGAGATATTTGATCATTGTTTTGGGGGTGCGTAATATTTTGACGTGTAAGAGCAATATTATTATTGTTATTTCTGGGACACATGTAAGCGCAATTACTATTTCTGAGACATAATTACAGCACGTTCATATTTTTCATTGATAGTAATATTTGAAAGAAAGCGTATACTAATTTCAAATTCTATCTTTTGTGTATATAGTATTTTGCGTATACTTTGCTTTCGATCATTTTGGTTTTGTCACCACCAGATGATGGCGTAGTCCATTCATCCAATTCTCATCAGTCGGTAGTCGGTATACTCGCGGTATCGATTCAGAAAATATTTGGAATCGTGCATTTATATTTACAAAAGGGGTGTCTCATTTTAGTACATTTACTTTTGAAAACCGTTTTCTTTATACATACGTAAATATTTACCATATACTATTTAATACCACTACTAGTTGACAAGACTGACCTTAAAAACGATATCATTCATGCATTGTTATCAATTATTTGATCTGATTAAAAGGGTGTGTAGATAAATCATAATTATTAATGACTATATTTCTGAATGAAAGATTGACTGGCAAACAACATATTTCACATTCCGCAATTGCTAGGGATGTCACGATTCGAACGTGTTTTTTTTATCAATATTGAAAGTTACTTTTTGCGTGTTTATATAAAACACGTTCTTTAATTCATAATAATTGTGAAAATTGCTTAGTGTTTGTTTGAGTGTATAGTTCGGAATTATTTCGTCATAGAATGTTAACATTTTTGAACAATTTTGTGTTTATTTACTACACGAACCAGTACCCCTCACATTATGTCATACCCATATGTGAATGGTATGTTCTACTACGTCGTACCCTTGACCTGGATAATTGTGTACATGTGCTTCAAGGCCGTACATAAATATTATGTATACAGTGCTCATGCATGTACACACGTGTATCGTGTATGCAGTAAGTTCTAGCGCCACATGTAACCGCGCCAAATGATGGATAGCGAAATACCGTGGAGTCGTCTTGCCCGATCAGATTTGGATGATGTTGTTTATCACTGAATTTCGAATTGATTAGAACGATATCGCTCAGGTTTGAATAGTGCCATTAGTAGAAAACAGTCGTGGATGGTCAGAAGTTATTTTTCTTGTGAATTTCGTGAACAGTGAAGAAGACACAATGACAAAGGAGGAGGACAACGCGAATCAAGTTCCTTATGCTCAAGTCAGCAATGTCAGTCCAAATAACTCGCCGAGTGAAGCTCCAACATTACCATACACAGGCAAAGTCGGTGCTGGTGATTCTGGTCTACCGATAGAATCCATGAAAAATGCTGACACAATTGGACTTCAAAGAGAAATCGGACTTCTAAATGGAGTCACGATCATAGTGGGTTGTATCATCGGTTCCGGTATTTTTGTCTCACCTAAAAGTGTGCTAGAATATGCTGGTTCGGTGGGAATGTCAATGGTGGTATGGACTGTGTCAGGAGTGTTTTCTCTGATTGGAGCACTATGTTATGCAGAGCTTGGCACCACTATAATGAAAAGTGGTGGCGAATATTCGTACATTTTGGACGCATTTGGACCAGTTATGGCTTTCTTGTTGTTATGGGTGACTCTGATTATTATAAACCCAACCGGACAGGCCATCGTGGCATTGGTATTTGCGTTCTATTGCATCCAGCCGTTTTATCCTGATCCGGATTGTCCACCTCCGGATTTGTTTGTTCGTCTTGCAGCTGTGTCATGTATCAGTAAGTTAATGAATCATTATGCCATGTTGTAGCATTTCCTTAAAAATATAATTGAAGATCGAATCAAAAAGACTAGTTTGTGTCTGACGTCAGAGCAAAGGCGCGGCATGATTGGTTGCTGCCCTGTGCAGTACGGCATTTTTGGTCTGGTTGACGGGACGTCATATGCAAACTATATGCACCTTACATTGCGTACACGCTTACCGCTTAGTACACTACACAATGCTACATGGGCGCAACGCGCATGTTCCAGTTTGGCCAAGAAATACCGTACCGGTACTTAATTTGATTATAGTCAGTCTTCAATTGAAGTAGGCCCCTACTATGCCCTATTTCTTTTCCATAATAAATGTTAGCTTTTACTTTCAGGTATGTCCCCCTTTTAATTTTGAGCCGAACAACTCAAGGCATCTCAGGCATGTCGTTCAGTTTCAATTGTGTTACGGCACAATAAGCCCTTTCGTAATTTTGGAAAATTGCAACTGCGCATGCTCAGACATCGTCACACAGTTCTTCAACGAGAGATAAACACGAGGAGGCTGCAGTGCATTTCCAATGCAGTGAACTGTGCCGTTTGCATAAAAACATCTTGTACTGGAATTATGCCGATTATTTTGTCTTTATTTCTTCATGATACATTGTATTTGATTAAATATATTGATATCATGAAGAAATAAAGACAAAATAATTGGCAAAATCCCAGTACAAGATGTTTTTATGCAAACGCACAGTTCACCGCATTGAAATGTACAGTAGCCTCATCGTGTTATCTCAATTTATCGGCAAATATTACCCATGATGCACCATGATCTGAAATTGCGAATGGGCTTATCCTTTGATGTGTGTTGGCCCGCATCACGGCATGCCATATGTAGGCCTACATGTATGCGCTGTGTTTGCATCACGTATGTGTTAGACTAATATTTCCACCGTAAATAAAAAGGCGATTCCTGCATTTTATCTTGGATTTCAACAAAACTTATGTTCACAGCACCGATTTTTGCAGGGTATGTTAGTTTTTAAATTAAATGGAAATAACTGATTTAAAAAAAAACTATTGAGGGCATGCATCCTCAGCAAATGTTACAATGGCTTAAACGTTGTACATCATTGCATGTAACTTTATATTTATTTAAACTGCAGAGCATATTGTACAACTGTACAAGGACGGTGTGAAATTTTGATGATGTGCATGGAACAGCATGCAAAAGCTTGATGTGATGTTTGAACTGGTTTGCCGCGCAAGCGTGCAGACATAACATCCTTGTAGTTTACACAATTTATTTTAAAGCAGAAACTTGTGCATATAGGAGTCATTCCAGCCCAATTAAAAAACTATGCATGCAAGTTAAAACTAAGATAAGGCTGAAAGGGACAATTCTTACCGGTAATTCTGATTCACTTTGTTTTCTACTTCTGCCTCATCAAAGATTGTCAGTCTGTGTCAAGGCCAAAAATTTGTGTTTTTCTATGTGTGTTAAAGGGTGCATAGCCAGTTTGAAGTGAACTTGCTATATCTGCATTACATTGTATCCTATGACCATGATGAAACTTTCATCTTTTTCATGTTCTGCCAGGCGGCGGATGACATGATCGAGCCGGCAACTCTTGAAACCGCCCGGCTGTATGGCATTTTCCATATACTCGGTTAGTTTTGTGGGGTTCATTATCGAACCCCAACGGTTTTAGCTTGTATTTATATTATTTATCAACATAGGCCTATTTGTTTGTGATATTTCAAGCGTTTTAAAATTTCAAAATAATCCCATTCAATTACACGGTTGACGATGAAAATTTACTGAATTTAGGGACTGCACGTCATACACCACCTGTGTTTTGCAGTGCATAGTAGGCCTATTTTACACGGATAGAGAAAACACATTGCACTGCACAATGTGTCAACCAAATACAAAATCAATATTTACAAATAACAGATATCAATAAATAAATATTGATTACACACATGATGATGAATATTACTTCCACATTGTAATTGCATTTGATTCTTTTCCGGTGTTATTTACTAAGTACAAGTCCAAAGCTAGATACTTATTAGGTCACATAAGTTGGTACCCCGGGGTTGAATTGGTACCCCCAAAAGGTGGATTTGTCACATTTTCGGTGCCATATGTTGAATGGTTCCCTCATAAAAAAATGTTTTAAGCATAGCAGGGATGCACATTTGGGCTTAAATGAGAGCCTATTTATTGGTCTAAAAGTACCACAAACAAAAAAATAGATCCTGTACACCAATTAATTACAGCAGCTAATTAACTCTAATTAGTCAGGTTATGCACATTTCCTATGGGTGACTGCGTGTTACAAGTTTTTTCTTTGTAAAATATGTTTTAAGGCATAACAGGAATTCAAACAAAAACTTAAATGAAAGAATATTAATTTCTTCAAAAGAATCACAACCATTTCCATTAATCAGGGGCTTTAATTAATTATAGCCGTCACTTAATTACTCCTAATTAGTCAACTCAAAGAATGGAAGAAACTATGCAATTGTAGCCTACTGTATGCAAGCTTGATCTATTCTACAGTGCTGATTACTTTGACTCAAAATAAAGATGAGTTCTTGTTGTCCAATGCTGATCATACAGATATACTCTGTAGTATTTCTTTAAGTTTAATATACTTTATAGTGAAAGATTTTCATGAAGTCAAAAGTACATAAATACATAGTACACATTCTCATTAGTAGATGTATGTCGCAACAGAGCACACTTTTGCCAATTATCATCACCCTGTATGAAACATTGATAGCATTGTTAGATGGTGAAAGTGATTCAACAATTGCATGTAGTAGTCATGTGTACATATGTGAATATTCATTCTTGATTCTCTGTCTCTAGGTAAAGTGTACTTGAACATCGCCGTCATGTTTTGTACATATTATAGGCCATAACATGCAAGCTATATTTAGTCAGTAAATGTATAATTTTGACACACCCTATAATGTCAAGTACATGAAATCTGTGGAATTGACTTGAATACTATTATAAGCAATGCAAATATAACAAGAATTCAAGTGGTAGATTTAACTGTCAACATTTCTGCTGGGAATTTGGGCACTCAAGAATAGCATTTCACACAGTCTATGGTAAAATTTGGCACACCCTGTATAATAAGCAATCATTTTATCAGAGTTTCATGTCATATGAGCACATTCTGTTTTCAAACTATCATAATGCAGCATCAAAACTGAGATTTTAGTCAGTAATCTTAGGATATTGAGCTACTTCAGTGGGATTACATATTTTCATATAATATATTATGTTCGCTTTTTTGCTCACCCTGTATAGTGATCGTACAGATAATCAATTGATACAAATGTTTTATTTTTAGAAAGGGCAAACTGTGTACTTTCTTAAAATAAAAATGAATTTCAGGTACTACATACTGGGAAATGATGAGACTGGCATAATACTATTCAAATTTTTGTGTGAAATTATTTTGTTACACCCTATATTACCTATCGATCACCCTGTATATTCAAATGCTAACTAATGTATTGGCAATCCTTGAAACATAAGCTTTCCAGAAATGTATGGGTTTACATACTTTTCTTGAACCACATTTGAGATATAACCAAAAGAGTGCAAAAGGAGGTGATTTCAACCAAATTTCCAAATGTGCACCAATGGGGTACCAACTTTAAAAATGTGAGGGCCTTACTACTATTTAGTTTAAATACTTTAAAATTAAGACTAAGGAGTAAGGAAGTAATTTGAATATTCAACAGCGTATTCTGCATTGTAAGGGCTGTGACATTGACCTGGTTTAAAATTATAATGAACCTGCTCAACATTAACCCCCATGCTTTTTAGCCAGACACCTTTTTTTATCAGGAATTATTGAACCCCACCCTTTTGTGACCAAAGCTTACAACATTGTAGCTGTCATTCAAATTTTTAAGACTGAACATCATTGCTATCACAAATTTCATACATGTAGTCTCTTCCAGGTTCATTATCACTAGCAGTGTTCGAAATAAGTACTTATCCTCTTGTCCTCTTGTCCAAAAATCACTGGGGACAACCATATTGAGCTATGTACTTATCCCCTGGACAATCACTATATTTTACCTCCAAAAGTATGACACATATTGGGGACAACCAAAATGTATTGAGGACAAGAAGAATTCATGCTTTAGTTATCCTCGGGATAACCTCCAGATTTTCCTTATTTCGGACACTGATCACTAGCACCATCATTGTCTATTTTAGAGTCAGAATGATGCAGAATTTAACTCGTCTAACTTTAAATCTGAATGCGACATTATTGGCACAATTACTCACCCCACTGACAGTGAACTGTGCATCACCATTTTCAAACTTGTATTCATCATCAATCTTTGTTTTGTTTGGAAAAAATACATGGGTGACATCCTGAATCGATTGCGAAACAGTAAGTGCGCAAAGAAGAATGTCATTTAGTTGAAAATGATGGAATCATCGATCCTGTTTTAAATTAGACAATATTAAGTTGCAAACCTCCGCAAATTTTCTGAAATTAACCTTGAGCCGTACTAGCTGTTTCTTTCTTTCTTTGTTCTTAATTTCTTTCTGGTAATTTGGGACTTGAACACATGCATGCAGTGACCTTATACAAAAGTTGATCTCCGATTTGGGATCAAAGGTCATTAAGCGGTCACTTCCGGTCATTTATGAAATGCCTTAGCTAATCATATCAAATTTATGGCCAAGGTCATAAATGGATCACTAATGGTCATTTGCAAATAACTTAAATGCTATGTAACTCTTGCAAAAATTAAGTAGTATGGTAGGCCTACAGAGTTGTGACTTGCATATTGACCTTATAAATGCACACAAGTTAAAGGGGCAAATGTCATTTAGGGGTCATTCTGCTTGACAGTACGGCTACATGTAGGTTCTTTTCATTTGCAATTTACCTAGAAAATACTACTCATTTGTGTATTAATAATTTTTGGTAGCTTTCACAGAAATTCACACACTTCATATTTTGCTACCACACGTTTTGGAAACCCACCTTTTATACAGCAAAATTTAAACCCCCACCCTTTTTCACAATTTTTAGAATTTCAAACCTGCATGCTGTAGAATGTGTGCCGGACAAACAGTATGATAACAAGTTACTGAAAGAACAAAACAATAATCGGGAATGAAAATATAAAGGCATTGCAAATTGTTACAATAAAAATAGAAGAAAAGATAATGTAGGCCTACATGGTACATAGGCTTAATACCGTAATAGGCTTAAATTTCTTACAGTACAGTACCCGATACTTGATATTACTAAGATTTGCCGAAGACTGGTTAAAAGAACATTACCGAAGACTGGATAAGTTATAGCCTAATATTCTGCACAGTTCATTTCTTCAGATCAAGTACACATCACAAATATTGTCATCCTATCTGTTATCTGGATATTGCCATACTGTGTGAATCTGGTGCCTTCATTTCATTTTGACCAGACCAGGTCACTTCAATTATGGAAAGTGATGACTGGGCATGTCTGTGTCACAGCTGAAGAGAGTGACATTTCAACAGGATTTCAGAATTGCTATGAAGAGTGTAATTATGTGAAATAAAACATTACCGGTAATTAAATTTAGTAATATATTGTATAGGGCCTACTACAGACATTCTCAACAGGGTATGAATTTCGGCGAGAACCAAAGATTCTCGTAAACAGATTTGTGTGAATCAAAGTTGATTCTCGCAGACTTTTGTAATTTAGGCCTACACAGAAGTTGATTTGCAAGAAATCAAATGATATCTGCAAATTTATTCTGCAAGAATCAAAATTTATTCTCGCACTGTGAAACGAAATTCTGACCACTCACATGGATATTCGATAATACTGGTTGCAGTGCAATGTGAATAAAAATTTTATTAAAACTAAACTTGAGTTTGATTTCTTGAAATTATACATGTTCAATGTACAGACTAGACTGCATTCAACATTAGTCCTACAGGTAGTCGGGTACATTGTACAATTGTATAGGCCTACTGATCATAATAATATAGTGAATGGGTTGAAATTCCCCACACCCCTTTTAACACAGATGTTTGCAGTACATGTGTACAGCAGAATGTGTGTGCCCTTAAAATTTAGGTCAAGGTCATGTTGAAAAAATATCACTTGGAGCTCATACATAGCACACAACCATGGAATATTCTATGTACAATGTATCAATGTATATTGTGTCCCCACAGCCTAGATGCCCTCCTCATAGCGATCTAACCCTGCTCAATTCACAATAATATAACATCAACAGCATTGTCCACAGATTTACACACCAAAATGCACAGGTACAGAATTACGACCTGAAGAATAGAATTGACAAGTAATTTGTTTTGATATGTTTTGATCTCATCTAAAGTATCATTATCATAGGATATTATTCAATTTTACCCTCTGCGCGCAGAATACAATTTCAATCGGTCCCATCATCAAAATCAAAATTGGAAACTTGTGCATTTTTACACAAAATACATGTTCATTTATTTCATCAATTTAAAATCAACTGCAAACTAGGCTAGTGGTTCTTGAGGTATGGTACCAACTACCAATCAAGACTGGTATCTTTTTGTACTACATATTTCTAGCCATGTGCACAAAGAATTACACCATGATAATCAGAAGCAGTTGATACTTTTACCATCTGCTTAGCCAACTAATGCAGGAAGAATAATATTGGCAATATTGTTGCAAATGGCGGGAACTATTGTGGCGGGAAACTGCGCAATTACCCACGTAGTAGTTGAATGAAATCAGTGAAATACATGTAGTATTCACCATTGTTGAGCTTTATGGTCTGATGAACGTGAAGCGAAACAAATGCCATTGTTAAATCTGTTTATTTATAGTTGCCATTGATTCATAAATGAATGGGGAAATGCACTTTTATATAAAATTGTGCCACAATTCCAGATTTTCTCAGGAATTGGTTGCAGTTGAATAATGAAAAGACATCACTGAAGAAAACAACATGGTGGAGTGAATCAATTTAATTTGCATTCAATCAGTGTTTGCTATAAAATGAAGAAATTGCATTCTTAAGAAATGTTGCTGATGGGTCATAATTAGATTGTATTTTAATATGATCTTACATGTATGTACTAAACGTTTATTAATTGAGTTAATAAAGAGTTCTGAAGAACAAAGCTATCTTCTACATTGTACCAAGTGTTTGTTCAAAGTTTGATCCTCATTGGACCCAGATTCTCCAAACATTCTTTTGTATTATATGTATTTGATTGTAGGTCTTCACAGAAGAGTGGGCTTACAAAGAAAATTTCCATTGTTACAATACATGATTTATAGTGAGCTTAATATCATCACAGTAGCATGTGTAATTCATATTTTTATTTGATCTTTTGTCATTTTCTGCAGTGTTGCTAACCTTTGTTAACTGTTGGAGTGTACCATGGGCCACCAAAGTACAAGATGTCTTTACGGTAGCCAAAGTCCTGGCCCTCATTGTAATCATCGCATCAGGTCTAATATGGATATTCATGGGTAGGTAGTAGGTACAATCCACCTGCTTAGAGCGCAAAACTGTTAACTGCTAGGCTGCTTGGAGCACAAAAAGGTTAACAGCCTTTGTTTAACCTTAGCAGTTAACATTCTTGTGCGCTTATTGGAACGAATACGGTAATTAAATTTGCTATTAGTGTATGACTACCACATCCAAAAATACAAGAATCTCCCATTTTGGAAATGACATTTTTCATGGTGTTTTATTTGTCAAGTTAATCATATTATAATATAAAATGTCATAAAAGTACAGTTTTGTCAGCATAAAGTGTTGCATATTACAAAACCTTGAAATATACAAAATCTAGGCATTGGAAGTGTGTCTGATATTCGTGATAAGCAGGAAAATCTTACATAATTATTCCTTTTCCTTATTTGTGGCTATTTTTTGATAAAGAAATAGACAGACAAATTAAGATAAGCTGATATATGTATACTTTGTTTTTTAAGTGTCTCAATGTGGATAAGGCCAAAAAAAATGTTTGGTTGCCCTCAGAGACCAACCCAATAAATCAGAAATCTTGGGTCAGGATTTTTTTTTTCAATCACTTTTTTGTAAGAAACTTTAAATTTGGACAGTATCAAGGACATTTTATATTTTGTTATTCACTCATTTCATTTATTAACGGTCGCATGTCATGAATTGGTCATCTTTTGTGTAACATAATGTAAAATGAGAAAAATACCACCAATTTTGATTCAATTCAACACAATGAATACATTTGAGACCATTATAAGTATATATTTCTGGAAAGCTGATATTACAAGGATGCCAAATCAGCAAAGTATAACATCATAATACAGGGTGGAACAACAACAAAATATCTTTCTTGTCATGGTGAACCCCATACTTTGCTTTTCTGAAAGCTACATGTCTGTAGCTGAAAATAAATATGGATTCAGAAAGACATAGCATGGGTCCTTCAAACAAATTAGGAAGAAAGAGTTTCAGTGGTATCCCTTGCGTTAAACATACAATGTACAGGGTGGTCAAAAATTGTAAAATAATTTCACAATTTTTATGACATTTATCAATCAAAACTGACTCAGTACACCGGTCGATCTTACCGTTTCCGATGTTGATTAAGATACTTCTTGCATCGATCCCGAGATGCGGAAAAAAAAACAATAGTCATTTTGTCCCACATAAATGAATAAATAACAAAAACCCCGATCCCCGGTGGACTCACCCAAAAGGTGACGTCACACCATATGATCGCCCCTTATCCTCCTTGGTCTCCGACTGACACAGACGTGCCTATCGATTGTTCATAGCACTGTGTATCAATTTCTCGACCAAGGCGAGATATACGGTTGTAGTTTCACACCTTAGGTAAAACCAAACCGGTATTGTTCGGCTGAGGATAGTTTTGACGGCATTTTCTGGCGAAAAAGTGACAAAAAACGATCCAAAACTTAGCTACATATCGTGCCTCCGTTTGTATACGGGACACACGAGCAATTCAAAATGGCCGCTTCGTTGACGCCATTCATTTTGTTTCCCACGTAAAACAACCATTGCAGCCTGTAAGTTACAATAGATGTTTGTACATACACATTGTATTTCATGTACGGTAGGTTATTGTTGCTATGTTAGGGTGATTACTCTATCGTTATGTCTTCATTACCGTCCAATAAAGACGAGTTAATCAGATATTCATACGGTGGGGATTGGTAGGGACCCGTCTGACATTTTAGTAATAAAGTTAGCCAGTCCTTACTTTACCACTAACGTTAGCGACCAGCCTCCGTGCTCAGGTTTGCTTACTGGGCTTGAGTCGCGTGTTGGGGGGTAGTGCCCCCTCCCTTTCTCCTCGCTTCACCTCGGCCCTGTCGGGCTTGCCCTTCCCTGGTGACGGAGCGGGACCCACACCCGCTCTGTTTCACCCACAGGAGTGCTCACGATCTTCTAGATGTCTTTCTTTTGCTTAGGACTCTCCGAGTTCCAGCTTGACGATTGGGATAGGCTCCGTCATCGCCATAAGACGAAGAAGAAATCTACCAAGGGCACTGGTAAGGTCGACACGGTGGATTCTGCTGTGACAGCCCCTATGGGTCATGGCAGGTCTGCTTAAGGGGCTCCGGTCCCCGGACAAGCAGGCGGTTCCTTCGGGACTGCTAAGCGTCCAAAGGTTCAGCAGCCAGCGAAAGCACTGACTATACGTCGGAGCAAAGTAGCAGGCAGCAGAGCGGTAACCACCAGCGAAAACCCTAGCGGGTTTTGCAGCAGGAGGATACCAGTCGACACGGTAGATTCTGCTGTGACAGCCCCTATGGGTCATGGCAGGTCTGCTTAAGGGGGCTCCGGTCCCCGGACAAGCAGGCGGTTTCTTCCGGGGAATGCTAGCGCGTCCAAAGGCCCAGCAGCCAGCGAAAGCACTGACTATACGTCGGAGCAAAGTACATGTAGCAGGCAGCAGAGCGGTAACCACCAGCGAAAACCCTAGCGGGTTTTGTAGCAGGAGGATACCAGTCCTCTAGCGAAAATCCTCACGGGTTTTTAGCAGGAGGACACCCGTCTGTTGCAGGCATATCTACGGGCTCAAACAGCCACAGTAGTAGCCAGCGACGGGCAGCATGCAAGGGTACCCCAGGCTTGCCTGGGTTGAACCCTAGCATGCATGGGTTCAGCAGAGACGATACCGCTGCTAACGCTGTGGGTGTAGTCTTAGCAGAACCAACTGGGGTTGTCACACGGCAGCGTTCCATGGCGGGACCGCCGAGTGATACCCTGGGCCCTAGAATAGCTGCTGGCTGTCCACAGGGACTGGCTGGCGATTATTCAGGGGTTGGGCTCGCAGTCTCTCACGGGACAGCGACCCAGGTGCATTCGGTGGCAGCTACAAAGACGAGCCACGGCTTGACTTCAGTGGTAGCCGCTATGCACCCGCCCATAGCTGCCGTGAGTGGTCCGCCACACACAGCGACCTTGGGCGCAGCTCTAGAGGGTACAGTAAGTAGCTTGAACAGCCTAGCTGATCAACAACCCACTTATGCCCTCGAGAGCCAGCGGAGCGTGGGTGATCCATTACCGTCAATGGGTCAATTACCCTCTCTTGATCGATCACTGTCAAATCAACAGGGCATAGCTCCATTGATTGACGCTGCCTATTCAGGTGGCGAGGTGATTGATCGGGGGTATGCACGCTCAGCTACCCGTGGTACTAGGCAAGCTCCCTCTAGCCAAGGGACAGCCGGTATAGCGGGGTACCCATACCCACGGCTTGATCCCCTTGCGGGGAACGCAGTGAGGCATGGGTACAGTGGTACACAGCCGGAGCCCTCACGGGCACCTACGCTTAGTACCGCGCCCGGTACCACGCCAGCACACAGCTTGATCCCCAAACAGGGAACGCAGTGTGGCGAGGGTACAGCGGTCCACAGTTGGGAACCCTCACGGGTACCCACGCTGATACCGCACCGGTATCGCAGCACTCGCTTTAGTCGCCACAGTCTCTGTGGCAACAAGGGGGGGGGGAGGCGGTGCTGGTACTGCAGTACCATGGGGTTACCCTGGTGGCGGATCCTTTCAGGGTCAGCTGCCGGCTGGGTATGCCCCGCGTGGTACCCGCCGCAGGGTGTTTCTTCCACGGCCTAGCACCGTGGCAAGTGTCGCCTAGCGATGGCCACGCAGTACCAACATCAGCTGTTGACCAGGCCAGCCGGCATGGGGCTAACCCAGATCTTGATCAGGGTAGGCCCGTGCTGCTAGCGCTTAGGACGACGGCTGCGAGAGCATGCGGACCCAGTGGTGCCATGGCGGATACCTCAGGGTCTTGCGGGAGTACTCCCTCTTCTGCTGGCAGGTAGTCGGCGAGCCACACAGTGGTTATGCCTTCTTACCCGCTTTCAGATGCCCGTCCTCAGTTACCGTCCTCATCGGAGCATGATACGGATACTGTGGGCGAGGGAAAGGAGTCGGAAGCTGAGTCCGGTAGTGACATCACTACAATCTCCTCCCCCGCTGCCCCGCGAGGGGAGCAACAGCACTGATCTTCCTCCGGACACCCCCCTAAGGGGAGTCCATGGAGGAGGACCAGGGATCCTTTCAGTAGGATGCTCAGCTGCTGCTTCCTCACAGGGGGCGCCTGCACTCTCATTCCCGGCAAACCTCACGGGTAGATATCGTAGGGCTGTTGAGCTCAGTAGAGCTATGACGCCGCGTGCTTGCACGCTTCCTCTGCGTGTAACGCGGGAGGACCACGGGACCTACCTGAGGGGATCCGAGAGGGACCCAGATGTCGTCAAGCGTATCACGCTCAGACAGCATCTGAGCTCTTCCAGCGAGGTGAGCCTATTAGCGGTGCTAACAGCTAGCCTCAACGAGAGCTCCATGGGCCTAGCCCATAGGGTGTCCACTCAGCGCCCGGGGAGGGGCCTGCCACTCCAATCGCTCAACGCGATGGAAAGGCAGGGTCCTTTTTCTCTTTGGATGCTTCTGCGCCACGGTGGAGGACCGTGCAAAGAAGCTACCAACGGAGCACTCTGAAGAGGTCGGAAACTGCCCTTACCATGGGTAGGAGCTCCGACTTCAGCAGGCCGTGCACCACCAACAGTACCCGAGCCCACTACCTCTGCAGCACCCATTTCTGGGAGGCGCAAGGGTAGCACAGGAACAGCTGGCAAGCCCGAAGAAGAGCAAACGCTCTTCCAAGGGAAGCTAGGCAGAGCATTCCTGGGGGCTCAGCGGTTTTTCCACAGGGGATCTCCCAGTGGATCGACCGCTTATGGCTTTCACCCAGAGGTGGGAAACCATCTCTTTGAGCGCCTGGGTATGGTCAGTGGTGAGGGGGGGTGACAGACTGGCAACCGAGTCTCCCCACATTCGTCTGCACATTTCAGAGGTCCACAGTAGTTCCGTCAGACGGCCCCCAGCGTCTGGCACTACTGACAGGGATCACACAGCTTCTCACGGCGGGCGATTGTCCCGGTCTACCCCCGTTCTCTGGGTGATCTTGGAGCCATTGGCTCCAAGGAAGACCGGCGACGGGAGCCCCATCCGGAACCGCAGGCTGTTGAACACGCTCTTCAGGCCCAAGAGGTTCAGAATGGGGACTCTCGCCTCGGTGCTAGCCTGCCCCATCAGGGGCATGGGAACAACATCGCTAGATCTCTCGGACGCCTATCTGCATATGCCAATCGCCTCTCAAGATCGGAGGCATCTGCGCTTCTAGGTACAGGTTCAAAATTACCAGTTTTGATACCGGCCATCCGGCCTGTCCATCTCTCCCAGGGTGTTTAACACTCTTGGTCAGAGCGGTGGCAGCGTACCTGAAGCACAGGGGTGTCAACATCAGTTGCTACCTGGACGCTTTGGCTCATATACGGACGCACTCCACTGAAGACTACGGGTCTCATGGGGTTGATAGTCCGTGGGGTGCGGGACCCTGGATTTTTGATCAGCTCAAAAAGTCCAGCGTGGTCCCGACGCAGACACCACTATTTGTAGGGGCCCAGATCACCCTCACGGAGGGGTTCGCGTGCTCTCACCCGAGCGGGTGATTTAACATGGTGCGGTGTGCCTGACTCTTGGCCGAGTCTCGGGCAAAACCCGCTGTGGCATGGATGAAGGTGGTAGGCCTAATGGCCAGTATGGTAGACCTCGTACTGTACTGCCGCTTTCTACGTTAGGCTTACCCAACTACACCTTCTAGCCTGCTTGCAGGCCCAGTCGTCACCAATATCCCTCGCGGTTCCGTTGTCGGAGATCGCGAGAGGAACTCTGGTGGTGGACCCATCAGCCCAATTTGACCCAGGGTGTCAGGTTTCCTGCACCCCGGTATGTCACGTAGTGACGACCATAGCGCAAAACGGGGCTGGGGGTCCACATCCACGGAGACTCCGCTCGGCCTATGGGGGCCATAGAGACAGAGTTTCACATCAACCTCCCTCGCTTACGAGGAGGTGATCGTGGAATCACATACCGTTGTCCTGACGGATAACACAACTGTGGTAGCCTACCCCAACAGACAAGGGGACTCCGGGCCACCACGATTGAGCCTGCATGCACGACACCTGATAGGGTGGTGCAAGTTCAGGCAGATTACGATGAGAGCGATACACATCGCGGGCGTCACCAGCATCCTCGCGCACAATCTGTCACGAGGAAGGGTGTCGGGACCAGCTGAATGGTCCCTTGTTCGCAGGTCGCTCAGACGATCTTCAAGGGGATGTACCACCCCACGAAAGATCTGTTCGCATCTCATCGCAATCATCCACTGCCGGTGTACTGCTCAAGGGACGCGGACCCCCAAGCATGCACCGTGGACGCTCTGTCCATAGACTGGGGAGGGATGACAGCTTATGCAGTCCCTCCGATCTCACTACTCATGAGGGTGGTGGCCAAGATCGGGTGGGAAGACTGAATTGTCATTCTGCTAGCGGCAAGGCCGCTGGCACTCCCCGAGGTACCAGATCTACTCCGGATGCCCGGAGCGGAGGTACCCAGTCTATCACTAGAGCACCTGCAGTTACCTGCATGGCCCTTACCAGTGAACACGCAGCGGAGGGATACTTTTCATCAGAAGCTGTTTTTTCATCGCCGGGCTAGACGGAAGTCTACCCTCCGTGACGTATAGCCAGAGTCTGGCTTCATACTATGCTTGGTGCAATGAGACAAATAGCTCTCCCGTTAGAGCCTCTGTGCTGCTAGTTCCGGAGTTTTTGACAGAAAAGTTCCAAGCAAGACTTCAGCGGGCCACTGGGGCCAGCTATTCGTCAGCTGTCCTCTCCATTCACCGAGGTTTCGAGGCGGTCGACTATCATAGCCGATGGTTACCTTATTAGTCTACGCCTCGACGGTATGTTCAACGAGTGTCTACTAAAAGGAAAGTGATCCTCCTAAGGGATCCCAACACAGTCTTAGATTACTTTAAGGGTCACCCTTTTGACCTTCCGTCCAAAAGCGACGCTTAAATACGTAACTCTCAAGATGGCTTTCGGTTTGGCGTTGGCTTCGGACGGCGGTGCTGAGTTGCACACGGTCTCGAGGTTAGCTTCCGTGTTCACAAACACTGGAGCGACACTGTTTCGGGCGCTCTGTTCTCGTGACTACTGAACGGCGCGGTGCATACCGACATTCGTCCCCTCTCCAATCCCCAGGGTTGGGCAAGGTTCGGCTGAAGCCAAAGATAGGCTGGGGTGTCCGATAAGGCGCTGCAGCACTATTTCTTCCGAACACAAGCCTTGCGAGGACTCACGACCGCATTCATCACCCTTACAGAGCCTTTTCGGTCCAGCCGCTGTCGCAATGGCTGGTCCAGGTGTTGGTGGGGTCCGGGGATCGCGAAGGTTTCGCGTCCCACGACCCACTCGACTACGAGCTATCTCATCATCTTGGGTATACCGCTCGGTTGTCCCTTGAGGAGATCTAGCAGGCGGTGTCCCGAAGCCACCTTCGCCTCTTCTCTACGATACTTCCGCTTACGTTAGTAATCAGAGACGGGCGGGAGGTTTACCGACATTGTTCGGGCGATCATAATACGGTGGTGTACGGGTACCAGGTTTTCAGACTATACAGAATACTCAGCATGGTAAGAACCAGTGTCGCTATTCTTAACCACCAAACTTATTAAGTAAGGAGGTTTATGTCTGTGATCGCGTGGTCTTTTTTGTTTCTTTTTCGTTGGGGAAAATATTTCTGACCTCGCGAAAACCATCGTTACCCGCTCCCGATCCCTGATCAGATGCTGACCAATCTTGTACCTCCATCCGTCGGTTACTTGCTAGATCGATCTTTCAGATGTTGATGCAAGAAGTATCTTAATCAACATCGAACGGTAAGATCGACCGTGTACTGAGTCTAGTCCCAAACAGAAATGTTTGGTAGACTCATAACCGGTGCGATCTTACCTTCCGATGTTGATTATCCCGGACCCCGGCCACCCCCTACAAGTTTGGTCCGAGTAGGGGATCCCAAGTCGGATAAGGGTGTAAGAGAAAAAATATGACCTTTTTTCCTGTACTTTGACCTTGA
Organism: Amphiura filiformis; assembly: GCF_039555335.1. Taxonomy (NCBI): domain Eukaryota; kingdom Metazoa; phylum Echinodermata; class Ophiuroidea; order Amphilepidida; family Amphiuridae; genus Amphiura; species Amphiura filiformis. The sequence goes on along the minus strand of NC_092629.1, from coordinate 61,336,083 downwards.
TTTGACCTTGTTGCCCACGTGACCGGGAGGCGAATTTGCATTGGAATTATACCCCCATATGTTGTCTACAAAATATCAAAAAATTGGAGGGGTAATATTTTTTGTTTTCTTGCTAGGCTTTCACAAAGCAAGCATGTAGGTGAAAACATGTGTATTTAATGCATGTACATATAGGCCTATACAATTTTGACCTATATTATAATAGTATCATGTGTACAGTATACTGAGCCTACATGCAAAATGACAGTTTTTCAACCACATGCTTGCTTTATGAAAGCCTAGCAAGAAAACAACAAATATTGCCCCTCCAATTTTTTGATATTTTGTAGACAACATATGGAGGTGCAATTCCAACGCAAATTCGCCTTGCAGTTACGTGGGCAACAAGGTCAAATTCAAGGTCAAAGTACAGAAAAAAAGGTCATATTTTTTCTCTTCTTCCTACACACTAAATGATAGTAGATTTGGATTCTTTGAGAGATTAGCTAAAAATGACACCAATTTCAGCTCAGTAGGACCTACAGTTACGGAGATATGGTCGCGACAATATTGATGGGCGCGCCATTTTTCGCCGAAATCGCGAAAAATGGGCGGGGCATAGCGTGAAAACCGTGACGTCCGATTAAGCTAAAATTTGAAATTTGAGCTTTGCCAGCCAAAATCACCCTGTATACCAATTTTGAACAAATTTGAAGGGGGTGAGGTGTAAAATCACATTTTTTTTGGGTGATTTGAGAAATAATGACCCCATAGTAAACACACTTCGTACAGTAACATACAGGGTAAACTGTCTTAATTAGCATTTAATTAGGTAATTTATTAGTTACAACTTTTGTTACAGTTGATATCTACAAAATGACACCAAACTTTCTACAATAGGTATTACACTTTAAGAATCAACCTAACTTGCAGTTGCAGTGTGAAGAAAGCGTTTTCATGTTACAGCTGCTCCCTTTTTGGGTGACCTATTTGTGTAGTGCGGCCAAAAGCATATTATTTTGCTTAAAAATAAGAAGTATTTCCATTTAAATTCTGTCCAAAAACACACAATTTTTTAATGTAAAATGATAAAGAATTTGTCAATACTACACACATGTAGCCTTTTCAAAATGGAGGAAGAGCCAATGAAAAAAACCCATCAACCTACCGACCCTCCAAATTTTTGTCTTGGAAGGTCAACCAAAATATTGCACATGTTCATGTAGGAGCGGAATGTCAAATTCTAAAATTGCATTTCCAAAATTTTGTACACGCATTCATGAACTATTTGTGGGGGGGGCACAATGCTGGGCTATTGTGTGTACCCCTGCCTACATGTACACAAATGTATGGTGGAAATGTAACAGAATCTGCAGCAGTTGGAATACTAGAGAGCATTTTGAATTCTATATATTTTGTCTCCTAGTAACTTCTGTGCAAACCCGACTACTAAGATAGAAAATATTCTGCTCGTAATGAAGGTGAATATAGCATTTTTGTACGGTCAAGCATGAAAGAGTTACGCACAAAATCATTTTTTGTCATCATTAATTAAAACTTCTTTCCCAAGCATGTGCAATTATGCTATATTGAGTTTTACAATCTAGCTATAGATCCTCGAGCAAAATCCTGTGCAAAAATCGGACAATTTGGTTGTGTGGTTTAGGAAATACAGGCCTTTGAAGGTCATAATTGGCCCATATGGTCGCATGTCATGAATTGGTCATCTTTTGTGTAACATAATGTAAAATGAGGAAAATATCACCAATTGTGATTCACTTCAACACAACTTTTAATGAATACATTTTAGACCATTAAAAGTATATATTTCTGGAAAGCCTATATTACAAAGATGCCAAATCAACAAAATATAAGATCATAATACAGGGTGGGTAAGAAATATACAGGGTGGAACATCAACAAAATTAGCATCTTTCTTGTCACAGCGAACCCCATATTTTTCTTTTCTGAAAGCTATGTAGCTCAAAATAAATATGGATTCAGAAAGACATTTCATGGGCCCGTCAAACAAATTAGGAAGAAAGAGTTTGGTATCCCTTGTGTTAAACATACAGGGTGGTCAAAAATTATAAAATAATTTTACAATTTCTATGACATTTATCAATCAAAACTTTTTTCCTCCATTTCTGACACTAAAACTAATAGCATAATTGAATTCCTCATCAAATTTCCTTAAAAATATGTGTACTTTTGAATAAACAGGTTGACTCGGGCCAAAGATGGGCCATTTAGAAATGTCAGAGCATTACGTGTACACTTTGTACAGTAACATATAGGAAAAACTGTCTTAATTAGCATTTAATTAGGCAATTAATTAGTTACATCTTTTGTTACAGTTGATCTACTATGAGGTAGATCTACAATCCAGGATGATATATGTGCAATTTGGGGTCCATGCTAGCTTTCTTTTTTAAGATACAAAGGTTTGAAGTTTGCCATATTTTCACAATTTTGTGTACAACCCTATATATATGGGGCTCCCCCGCCCCGGCTCCCCCATTGACACATCTTACATATTTAAGTATAAATCTCAAAGTAGTTGTCCAATTGACTTGGGTTTTTTTGTATTTGATAAAGAACATAATTATCTACAAAATGACACCAAACTTTCCACAATAGGTACTATACTTTTAGAATAAACCAAACTTGAAGTGTAAAAAAAGCGTTTTCATGTTACGGCTCCTCCATTTTTGGGTGACCAATTTGTGACATGCGACCATATAGCGCCCTCAACGGTGAAAATCACACATATTTACCTTATGACAAAAGAGTTATTTTTGATTTTGTGATTTCAGCCATTTTAAAAATGAAGAAAATATAGCAATCATGACCCTGGATTTTCAATATTTGCATAAAAGAACATTAAATAAACAAAAAACAATACATCCCATTTATTCCCATGCCTTCTTTAGCTTTATTCCCACAATTATCGCTCCATGAATATGCAAATTTATGACAAAATTAGGATTTCACTAAAAATGGGATAGGCCTAAAAATGGCCAATTTTGTGAATCTTTAAAAGGCTGTATCTTCGCAACGGATTGTCTGATTGAGTTGATTCAAATGGGTTTTTTTAAATTGATCATCATTTTGCAGAACGAACAATCCTGACAGAAAAATTAATTCCAGGGGTGGGTTTGAAATTTTTATGTGGCCACCCTACTATTTGTTTAATTTTGAATGTTTTTCAAGTAATAACAATTAGTAATAGTACATGAGTAGTGTGTTTGAGAACTTTAAAGATCATAGTGTGTTCAACTTGGAAGCTGTCGTGCAGCACATGTGTGACATTTAACTGAAGCATGTTTTCCTGAACTAAAAGTTCACAGTGCACCACGTGCAAGTCTAGTTTAGTGATACCAAATTACACATTGAATTTTGGTCTTATTCGTTGTGCATAATCCAAATTTTTCAGTCGCGAACAAGTTTCAATCATAAAGTTTTATTTGCGGTAGTGCCACACCTATTACCAGCAACACAATTACAATTTAGATCAATTTTGTAAACTGTAATCCTTCAAAACTTTATAAATTGTGAAATTAATAATAAATGAAAAGTTTTAGAGAGCAAGTTATCCAGGGCACCCATATGGCAAATGAGTTAATAAACCAGGAGAGGAGACAGTCATGTACTCATATTGCACACATCTTGTGCAGGATATAGATGATAATGATGATTAAATGTCATCACTGATTCACAGCTTACAAGTGAGGTGAGAATGAGATACACACACATCTACAATCAATCAATAGTGTTTACTACATTTTGTAGTAAGGGGGTACAAGCTTGCAGTCCATGCAGTAGTCAGAAAAATTTGAATAAAAATGCCTCAAAATCTGTAAAATTACGGCAGCCATCATATAACAGGGAAATGTTTCCCACCATTAGGCCAATAAAAAAAAATGTTGTGTTGCCCTCAATCGCCCGACCCTAAATCCTGGAAAATCAGGGTCGATTTTTTTTTTTTTTTTTAATGATGATTTTTACAGATTTAAAATTTAAATTTAAATTTAAATTAATATTTTATTGAGAGACTAGTCTTTAATTGATGTCTAACAGGTATCCAGAAGTCAAAATTGACAAATGTCTCCTAATTGAAGAAGTATTATTTAATATTTGAGGGGATTTTAAAAACTTAAGGTTTAAAAAAAAAACTAAATCCGACCGTCCTACCCAACTTTCCCATTTTCCCACTTGAGGGCAACACAACAATATATTTTTTTTTGGCCTTAGTCAGGTTGACATGATTTTCCAGCCAACATTTACAAAACCTGCGGCATTTTCTGGCACATCCAAGCAACAACACAACTAAAGTAATATTATTTACTACTCAACGCTTTCAGTATAAGACCTTTTACATAGTGTATTTTTGATGACAGTCCGGTCGGCTATTTGTTTGGTTTAAAATGGTTTTGGAGTAAAAAAAATACTGCCCTCTATTTATTTTTTCTCGCATTTTGCAGTTGCCATCTTGTATTTTCAGTCAAAATATTGCTTTTATTTTCCGTTAAGCGTACATATTCAAAATAATCCAAGAATAACAAAGAACACCTTATAATCTGTACCAAGTTATCATATTATAGGCCTACATGTATGTATGTATCGCATTTTGCCACACTAATATATTAATGTGATGTGGCATAGGGGTGGGGAGGATGCCAACCTCATAGTTATTAATAGGTCGTCTAGTCTACCAGGTCTTCATCAGAATCTTGGTTACGATGTTGGCAAGGTATCCAAATATCAGAGAATTAAGTCGCACTTTTAACCAGGACTTGGTGCTGATTGACATCCATGATCATCTTTCTACGTTGTATCAGATCACACTTTTCAGTAGCTCACGTTCTTCCAATGTCTTTTCTTTGCAGGCCACACAGAGAATTTTGAGAATGCATTCGAAGGCAGCGCTAGTGGGGAAAGTATAGCCTTAGCATTTTATGGCGGCCTATTTGCATACGCTGCTTGGTAAGTCCAGAGTGTGTTGAAAAAATGGTGTCCAGCCAAAATTATCTAATTGCTAGTGGCACAGTTCAATGGCATTCATTCAGCTGTCATAGAGGTCAAATGTTGACATTAAGATACATGTGATAGAAGTGTACTAGCATATTATGGTTAGAGAACTGTGTCTTGGTAGATGATGCTGTACAGTAAGATGTAGGCTGTAATGGAGTGAGGAGTGTTTTCACCAATGATAGTCTTTCAGTGCTTTATCTGCTTTGGAAGCTGATAAGTCAAAAGTAAATGGCTCATCACACTGGGGCCAATTGTGTTATCATTCTGGGACCGATTGTTTAATTTTTTTTAACACTGCAGCGATTGCTGGTAAGAGGCTGTGCAATATCATGTGTACCCCTGAAGTGATCATTTCTCTTTTGATGTGCCAAAACACCTTCCCCCCCCCCCCCTCTCTTTGAGATGCCAAAATACCCCATCCCCATTTACACATCCTAACGTTTTCCTACAGCTTTTTAGGGCTAAATATAATAACAGTGCCCAAAACATCTGTCAAAAATCGCTTCCACCCTCCCTTTTGACCTGCCAAAAACTACTTGGGTCCCCCTTTGGCCTGCCAAAAAAATCTATGCCCATATAATTCTCCTCCACTCCAGTCCAGGGGTACCGGTACACATGCTTATTGCACCAGCCCTAATGTAAAGATTGAGGAAGGAGCCATTGGCTAAAAAGTGAAAAGCAAATTGAAGATTGATTTATAAGGAAACCTTAGAATAGGACTTGGTCACAACAATACCCAATCATCTAGGCCTAATTCTTATCTTTTGTGTGGCAGTTATTATTGCAACAAAACACAATAAAAAGCATCATGTATCAAAGTCATACCTAGGCCAAGGCTAGGGTACCATACAGTATTACAACATTACATCCATTCTTATTGGCAACATTTTCGGTCAAGGCAATATCAGTCAGTACTATAGTCAAATTGCATATCAGTGGAAAAAGTAAAAATATGTTTTGGCTGAGCTGCCAGAGGACATTTTTGCCTATGTGATGCGATCAAGGGGAATAAGTGTAATGTTGCTAACATTGATTTCAGTCATTCTTTACTTTTCTTTCTTACAGCAACTGATAAATTGCTATCTTGGTAACAAGCAGTTCAATTTTCATTGAATATTTTCAACATAAGACTCCTTTCCCATAATCATGTCACATACATTGTATATGTACATAGGCAGCACGTATAAAGTCTACTTTGATGCAAAATGGCAGGTCCTATTAGTATGTGGTGCTGCCTCTGCAGTTTTCTCTTGGGGGAAGTTCCAACCAAACTTGGGTGCATTTTTATGGTACATTTTAAAGGTAACTCTGTCATAATATTAGACTTTGTATTTCAAAGCAAGTCTAAAAGTTCCAACTTTAGATCACTAACTTACAACCCCCAACCTGTTATACAGGTGGACGGACCTTCCGTAGGGTTGGTTGTTTTAGGTTTTTGTCACCTTATGGTTGTTTGGTAATGAGTAATGATTATGACAACAAATTATGAGATGAGGTAATAAAAATATGTAATTGTATAATTTTCATATTGTATCTTTTTTAGGAATTATTTGAATTACCTGACAGAGGAAATCAAGAACCCACAAAAGTGAGTTGCAATGTATTTTATACTTATACACAATCACATGAACTCAACTCCACATGTATTTAGGTACAGTACAATAATTAACACAGACAGATGAAAACTCAACACCAATAATGGTGGTTTAGGGATTCAATCATAGCATCATTGTTCATCACCGATTAACAACAATGCGGACGCGAGTTGTTAATCAGTGATGAACAATGGTGAAACATGATTCTTTCATTCGGAATGTCCGTTTGTCATTGCCACTCAAGAAGATCGCGGTATTTCTCTGTTGATATCGGCAATAAAACTAAAGAATAAAGCGGTAATATTTAACTGCTACCGCCAACATAAGAGAGTTCATGTTTACGCATATGTTACAGGTATGACAAATTTTACGTGCTCATGCGTAACGTGTACGCCGTAACCTTATGTTCGCACTCACAGATTAACAACGCTATTACTGTACAAAGGTATAGGAAGAGTTGTTAAATTCTGTACTTGGGAATTGGGTTTGTTTGTAGGTAGGGAAACCCACCAATAAATGTTAATTTAGTGCTGGACCCCACCACTCAAAACATAGTCAAATCTTGCTCAAAATAGCAAGTTTCTGTAAATTGTCACCTGGGTTGTAGCTACACTTGTGGAGGAGCCCATCAAGAAAGGTTATTTTAGTGCTGGACCCCACCACTCAAACATGAAGATCTAACATTCAAAGTTATTTCTTAAAGTGTCCAGTATTGGTCAAATCTTGCTACAATAACTATGATCAGAATTGTGTCACCTGATCTCATAATTAACCACTTTGGTTCTAATAATATTGACTTCCTTGACAAATTGTTATTTTTTGCTGCAGAAATCTTCCATGGGCTATTGCTATCTCAGTACCTCTGGTAACTCTCATCTATGTGCTTGCTAATGTTGCCTACTTTGCTGTGCTCACACCGGAGGAGTTGATGGCATCAAATGCTGTAGCTGTGGTAGGTACAATATACATGTAGCTTGGTCTCCATCATTATGTGTGTATGTATGGAAAGAGATCGGACCCAGTCACCCAAAGAGAACGGACTCAATTTTCCCATGCATAACACTGGTAAATCAGCCATATTGGTTTGTCAATCATGGAGACCAAAGTATTGTTTCTCTAGCATTTGTTCGATCAAACAATGATTTGCATCTTTAAGCTTGAGTTCAGAAAGTTGAAGACTGGCTTGCATTACTTGGGTGATGTTTTGTACTTGCCAGATAGATAATTCAGCTGTTATTAAACATTAACTAGACCAAACTAGTCAATTGTTTTGGGAACAGGTGATTATACATTGATAGAGATAATCAGGAGATCTTTTAAGCTTTCTTACTTGATATTTACTGTGCAGAAGTAGTATCAATCTGAACAGGATCTGCTTTTAGACCAAATAATTTGCTAGTTTTATGATGCATTTCCTGTCAGATAATCATACCATATTGTGGCTCCATTTTAATTTATTTTTCATTCCTAAAAAATCTACAAAATTCCAGAAACTGTTGATGACACATTGACAGCATAAGTTGTATCATGTTCACTGTGAGCTCAGATGCTCTCATTGCCAATGCGTAGTTCAGTGACACACATCCAACAACAGTCATTGCTTGAAATTTAACCTCAAGTTGTGGAGTATGAGTTTGTGTACTCAAGACATTCAAAGGTTGATCTATCAATGTACTATCATATCGGGCTTAAGGGTGATGGATGAGCTTGTTGAGATCACACAGTGTATTGAACTTGACACAATGGTGGATGACCAAATTGGACAGAAAGTAATAAATCTTGTCTGTATAAGTCTTTGATTTGGTGTAATTAGCTGCACACACAACTTAATGGCCAGTATGTTAAAATCACAGAAGGTGATATGTTTTTAGTAATTTATCCATGAAAACAGTGATGTGACATTAATGGTGGTTTTAATTTGCCATATAAAGAGAGTCACCTGTTACATTTTCACAATATATTGGGTGTTCTGCACTTTCATTTGAACTTATTTTCCATATTGCCACCTGGCAATGCCACTAGGCACTACAATGCTGAGGCAGTGCAGGTATAGTGCCACTCAGGTTATGTTTGAACAGGGATATATTAGACAAAATATTGTCCCATTTTCTGAAGAGTCAACTCTGTAGTGATGTCTATTGGAATGCAAATATTATATACATTATAGAATAATAACATTAGAATATTTCCTTGACCCTTTTTCTCTTTGAACTCAATATGAGACATACTATCCATAATCATCTAAATAATTCTAAATTTGAGCCACAATACAACTGTAAAGGTAAATGTACTAAGAATGCCTGGTAGTCTGTCCACATGAAATATTGCTACCAAACCAGTTCAATTTCTCCCAGACTATTTACAATTCAGATGAAATGTAGCCTCATATAATGTTACAGCACATGAATTCATGTTGTTATGTCTTCTTTGTAACAGACATATGGAGAGAAGTTATTTGGTCCCATGGCATGGATTATGCCGGTATCGGTTGCTCTATCAACGTTTGGCGGTGTCAATGGTGGATGCTTGTCATTGTCTAGGTAAGTATGACTTGAGTGGTTCATTCCATATGGCTAGTTCTTCACTACATAAATCGTCTGGTGAATGGTTTGGGAGAGACTTCTTTAATTATTGTATCATGTTTCATGACAGTTTGTTGAGTTGTCGAATTGGAAATACTCACAAAAAAACCAAAATGATCTTCAAAGTTCAATTTAGAACGGAAAAAGTTCAAAAAATGATTGTAACACCAAGAATTGGGTCACGGTGTTGGCAATAGATGTCTTTCCTGAGCCTGTCGCCAAATACATTGTAGGTGACAAAGAGGTCTCCAGCCATCTAGAATTAGAATCAAGACCATTGAGTAGTTGAAAGCCATATAGAATTCATCATTTTTTATCATTGTTCATCAAAATTGAACTTGCTTATTAATCCCTTGAACATTACTGTCTTTCTTACAGTACCCCTGATTGGTTAATTACATGATATAATCATCTGAGGAACCAATCAAAATGGAGCTTTTAGATCTGTTTGCAATTTTAGCTTTAAAATCCCCTTCAGCCCTGCTGACTGTTCTTACCATATCTCTGATTAGCTCAGTACACCTAACTAAAAGGGTGCTAACCTGTCATGCTGGTTTACCAAGCATTCATCAAACCAGTTCAAGTTCAGGTTATTAAAACCAAATCTGGAGACAAAAAACTTCCTATTTCCTTTCCTGAATTTCTATTATTGTTCATCAAACTAAATCAACCTATGGAGACCTGCTATTAACCCCTTGGGCACTACCGGCCAAATTATCAGCCTCCTTTGATTGGATACAAAGAGGCTTGCCTATACCATATTGAACCAATCAAAGATACATGGTAAAATTAAGGAGGATTAAGCTTAAAATGGATCAGATCTAAAAGCTTGATTGGTTAATCAGATGATGTAATCAACCAATCGGTTGATTGATATAATCAACCAATCGGGGGAATTGTAAGAAAGACAGTAGTACCCATGGGGTTAACAGCAATGGTCATCCTGTGTGAAGTCAATAACCTCTAGCTATAAGAATTTCTTAGATTTACCAAAATTGACACTCGTTTTCCCAGTCCGTTTTTGGGGTGTTCTTGCTCAGTTTAGTTTTCTACACACTGGGGTATCTGCTTGAATTAAATCTCATAAAGTGAGTGGGTGGCAGGTGCCCTATGTTTCCAGTTTTAGCAAACTTGTGCAGTGTACTACTACTTAAAGCCTTAATGTACGATCTTTTTTCAGAATATACAGGTCTTTATTTTTTCAAAACCGATTTTTTTTTTTTTGGTATATTTGTAATACTTACACATGTTACAACTTAACATCTGTAAGCAAACTGTCAAATTCGCCCTATTTGTAGTAAAACGGGATGATTTTCTGCTGGTCCGACATATTATCATAATATTTCACAGATTATGATGATATGTAGGAACGATCATAAATCTTAATCTCCTGAAAGCCAGTTTGGTTATGTTCCTCCACACATGTGGAGGAACATATAACCAAACTGGCTGCGTAGGAGACTAACTCCGAGGCCGCACTCACCGTCGTAATCCAAAAAGTGTGAGATATTTCGAGTGATAGAGGTGAGGTTTATGATGTTGTTTCTTTGCAAATTTCCTATGTTTTTTGCATCCAAATGTATTGGAAACTTTCACAATGATTGCATATCATTTTGGAAGAAAAATCTAAAAATTTGAGAAGATCGTACATTAAGGCTTAAAATATTAATACATTGATCTATATGAAATGAGTCCAAAGAAGCCAATAATCACATGTATATCAGTAGGTCATGCGCTTCTTGAGTTAAGGCCAATAAAACATAAAATCAGGCATTTGCCCCTCCCAAGAAAAAATTATGCACATAGGTAAACGACACCCCATATCACGCCTTGGGATCTGCTCGTAAGTTTATAGGATTCATACCATTCCTCTTTTGTGTTAGCTTGTCTCAATATTTAGTGCAAGAAAACACATAGGCCCTAATGTGCGTTTTTTTTTTTTTTAATTTTAAAATTCAAAATACACACTTAAAATTGCCCATTGGCTGTCTGTACATTGGACATCAGAGCAAAAATAAGAATAATATCAGTTGATGTTAACTGTTTAAAATTTTCCAAAATGACAGCATTATTCCGCCAGTAAACATGTAGATTTCAGTTTGGCAATGAATACATGCATACGTTATGCAAACCCCAAGCAAAGTACTTTGAAAAAATATTATACATGCATGTAGCACAGTATTGGATACTATATGCAGTGTTTTGTTTTTTGATACTTTAATGCTACCAACCGGGAATATTCCAAACTCATGTGAACAATTTCACCATATGGTGTGCATTGCTCATCACATTGTAATTATTTTTCAATAAAATCAAAAATAATTTTAACAGGTGGCGTGTGTTAATGAGCCACAATACTCTCATCATCAGTGTCATGGTTCAGTCACATCCATGCAACAATCATATAGCTCAAAAGGTGACCTCAAGATGTGAAGCATGAGTTTTTGTACCCACCATATTAAAAGGTCATTCTGTGATGTACAAAATATATTGGGGTTAAAGAACTGTGTGCTGACAGATGAGCATGTTGAGATGGTAGAGTACAGTAGCTTTACTCCTGGATGCTCACACCACAAATAAAACCAGCAAATTATTAAATATTACAATTGTTTACATGCAGGTCTAATCAACAATAGCAATCATTGGAAATTGTGAAGTGATCATTGAAAGTGACACATGTTGTAGCAAAAATCAATGTTTGGTATTAAATTGGGATAGATTTGTCGTAATGCATCCGGTATTGCTCTAACTGCACACAAATGTTGCATTGAACTGCCAGACTAAAAGACTAATAAAATGTAACAAAATACCAGCAAAATAACATGGCCAATTAAAAAACGAGCATACGCTAGTTTAAAATTGAGTCAAATGATTTTAATACAGGCTGAAGTGTATAATGATATTTCATATTAATTGTTCATAAAGATGGCAATTGAAATTATGTTAGTTTTATTATTCCTGATATTTACTGAAAACAATTAAATTGAATCCTTGAACAGTCAGGAAAGTCAGCATCAAATTTAGAATTTGAAAATCTGTTTTGCCTAGTTTGATAATCGTGTTACTGTCTTACTGTACTGTATTTGTGTGTGATAGAATGAACTTCTAAATAATCAACATAATGAAGTACAATATTATAGGTCTAGATTGAATTAAGAAACCATATGGGGCGGTATGTAGACTTTTGAAATGGTGCCAACTTTGAGTGAATAAATGTCACTTCTCTGGTCTGCTGTTGGTAATGCACCACGAAACAAGTTATAATTTCTTTTCAAGATGTTCCCTTGGATCAGGTGAAGATAATTGATGATATTAATTAATCTAATTAGCCCTCTTATTTAGTCATCTGAACAAGGTGCTTAATAAATTTTTGAAATAATGCTGTGGAGTGTTGTTCAAGAATTTTGTCTGTGAATGTTCTAAGTCTGATCTGTGCTAACAAGCTTTGACCCAATTTTTTTCATGCAGGTTGTTTTTCGTTGGTGCGCGTGAAGGTCAACTTCCGGCGGTGATGGCCATGATCCAAGTCAAACGCAAAACTCCACTGCCTTCACTCATTTTCACAGTAAGTGTGGTACCATGAGCTGGGGAGTTTCAGGAGAGCAAATCTACAGAAAGCTCACCTTAAACATAAAATTAGAGGAGTGCTGATATAGTGACCAAATGAAATATCTTCCTGGCAGCTCTTTACAGCACTCTTAACTTCCAGGAGAGCAATTTTTAGCCCCAACCTTAACGTTGTGTGTTGACTGCCAAGTAGTGTCTGAAATGAAATATCTTCCTGGCAGCACAGGAGGGCAATTTTTAGCCCCCTTCTTGTAGCTCTCGAAATGTTGATTGTTGACTACCAAGTAGTGACTGACATGCACTGTCTTACTGACAACTCGTTACAGCTCTTCTGAATTGCAGAAGAACACAATTAGCCTGCAGGCAATTTTCAAAACTAAAATGGATTTGAGCACATTAGTTAGCAAGCTTTGCTCCAGCCTGAGCTTTACAGTACCAACTGACCAACCTACCCAATGTTCTGAACAGTGCAATATGTGACCGTTCACGGCGAATGAGCCGTAAATTCCTCCCTGGTCAATTTCGTATTATTTTGTATTGTTTTGTATTTCGTATTGTTTTATTTCGTGTTTAAGAAATAAACATCATAAACTGAAAAATGATTTATCATTTGACTTCAAACGATATCCAGAAGCGGGTTATGGTTTGTTAAACTTTGCTCCTTCAACAAAATTATAGCTTTTTGCATTTCTACAGGTGTCTCTTTTTCCATATTGCTGGCAATAAATATCAAACAGTCATAATTGGCGGTCATTTCAAATCATCCCCAAGTCAACGAGGTTTAAGAAAGTTCTCTCATTGTTAATTGTTGGTTATGCATACCTATACAAAATACAATGCCTGGTAACCCACCACTTGAACAGGATTTAGCAAAAGCAAACAAAGACCAGAGCTATTAAAAGTTCTATAGCCATCTAAGGTAGAAGCTTATTATCCACTTCAACAATAGGATAATTGATTAGTGTTTCTCTATCAAAATGAGATCGATGTCGGGCCAGCTTAAGTTACCGATGAATACGACCTTCGTACACATTTTACACCGTAACTCGGAATACAATTTAGGGAATTTACGGCTCATTTGGTGCTGCCGGGTCCCATATATTGAGACCACCCACTCTACAGTGTGATAGACCTAATTGCTACACTTTTCCAATGACATTCTTGCTGCCATCATTTTGTCATTGTATTTTAATTACCACATATTTGTCAAATTCTTGTTTCAGTGTATCCTCACAATCCTGTATGTCTTTGTGAAGAGAATAGAAACGTTATTAAATTACTTCAGTTTCATGACGTGGTTGGCCATTGGAGCTGCCGTTGCTGGACAAATATATCTGCGATGGAGGAGACCAGATCTACCAAGGCCTATTAAGGTGAGTTTTGTATCATGCATAAGAGGTTGCATGCTTTCAAGAGGTATCAGGCATGAACATTTTCTAGTTTAAACAGGAATGACTGATTTTTGTTGCCTAATTTTCTGCTTTTTTTTTAAATTTTATTTTTAGCCTATTTTTGCCAGTTTACCCACTTTTTCCCATTTATTCTTTTAAATGTATTGTCATTCCTGAGGTATGCATATTCAAGAGGTTGTATGCATATTTGCAGGTTAGTTAATCTTCTGCTCAGAAGTTAAAGGAAGTCTCCGGCAATCACGAGATTCACAACATTATGCCTTATATGTTAGAAAAATAGTTATCAAGCACGAATCAAAACAAACTCATATTGATCATAAAAAAAATAAAAAAAGTCGTCTCTCAACACGCGATATTCAAAATTCCTGCACCGAAGTTGTGTAGTGCAAATGACGTCATGGTTATTTGTGCTCAATTGTCGTCAGCCTTCACTGTATTACTGGGACGTCATTGCACTAGACAATTTTGTCGCCCTGGTATTTTGAATGTCGCGTGTTGAGACATGGCTGTTTTTATGGTCAGTATGAGTTTGTTTAAAATAAAACCTGTGCTCGATAATAATAACATATAAGGCATAATGTTGTAATTGCCGGAGACTATAATGGCTGCTAATCATTTTAAAATTTATTGTGGAAAATCTTAACATTTTTGTCTTGGAATCTATTAATATCCTGAGCAGGCATGTGCATTTCTTGGAAAGACTAAAGTAATATTTCCCACGATTTATTGTAATATATTTCTTTATTTGGAGAAGCGAAATTTTCTTCCAAATGTCATCATTTCATGTCAAACTATCGCAGGAAGCTACAATCAGAAAAAATTTTACTCCTTGTTTCCATCCCCAGTCACATAAATTTTGATGGACGTTTTTCAAATAATGTTCTACATGTAGCTTCAACCCTCCTGTAATCTATATCCCTCCCCTTACCCCACTAATCAATGTTGCAGAGTCCAACATGGAGCCTGATGATAAGACCCCGATCAACATTGTTACAGGGGGAAGGGGGTCAATTTCAGAGAATGGTCCTAAACTGTCCCTAGACTAAATTCTATGATTGTAGCTCCACAGTTTGTACACTAAAACTGTAGAGGGCCAAAGGAACACAAGCTAATAGTCTAGTTCTTATTTTCATTCAACTTTCGAACTCCACCTGTAAGAAATAAAATATACTATGCAGTGGTGACTGAGAAAGAATATTTTTCGGTTCAGGAGACTACATAGTACATAATGACTTGGAAATTGATGCAGAATTATTCGCAATATTTCAGAATTCCCAACTTGATATGTGAATAACAAAATTGATAAATTTTAATCAAAACTTGTCGGTCCATTTACAATGATTCAATTACTACGGTGCTAAATACCAATCGGGGAGCTCATAATTCAAATTCCCAATTCATAAATTTATATTAAAATGATAGAATGTCATAAAAGAACAAACAGAAACAGTTATTTTGACAGTTGATGCTTTGTTTGGTTCAACTCTTGAACTGGGCTAGACTAATAAATGTATCCAGAAATTTCAATCATGCATGAAATAGGGTATTTATTGGTAAACATGGAATAAAATGCAAAAAGAGAACATTTTATAAGATTGAATTCAACTTGTGAAGTCAATAAATAATACATGACAAATGAAAGAAAATATTTAAAGTGAGCCACTGTCAAGGGGTTTCTGCATATTGTAACATTCATATACATACATGGCATGATATAAAACCTGGCAATAACCAACCAGGTGGTGACAAATGTGGGCCACTTATACTCAATTTGGGGATAATATAATCATGACATTGGCTGTGAAATATAATACCCCAAAGTTGTATACATGTATATCCCAGCAGTCTTTAGGGTCCTGACCAGGTGTTGACAAATTTGGGTCACTTATATTTGATTTGGGGGTGATATCATCTGATGCATGTTATGAAATGTCATTTGTAATCATGACATTGAGTATGAAAGTGTCCATCAGGTCCCATACATATGTACTTGATTTTGGATATTATATTGTTGTCTCATGCCTCAATTATGGCATGTCAACAGTAATCATGGTATTAGTCCTGAATGACACCTAAGTTGTATGCCTATATCCCACAAGATACCTGTGGTTTTGTATGTATGTACTCCATTTATGCAACTCTCTCATGATTGCATCTTATGGAATGTCCGCGATGGAGTTGAACAATGTTCAACTTTTTTCGCATCCCGTTGCGATATCGTAGCCGTGCACGCTTCTGATTGGCTGCTGGAAAATCAAGGTCTGTAGAATGGCCTTAAAAGGAGACGCTTTTAAAATGTACATTTGTGACGTGTCATGTCAAAAGGAGACACTTTGGGGCAGGTTATCAATTTTGAGGTTTTTACATATCTTAAATATAGAGATATTTTGTTCCACAACGCTGTTTTCCCCAATTAAATCGGACATTCCTAAGCAAAGATATTGAGTTAGTAAGTTATGGTATTACAAAATTGGAAATTGAGATATCGGCTTTTAGAAATATTATTGACAATGTTGAGAGTAGGAATTACCTTGAAAAATGTCTCCAAACATACAAGATGCCAGTTATATTCCGGTCTGAAGCTATCGGACAATATTTTTAACATTAATAACATCACAAATTTGCAACAAACCCAAATTGTGAAAAAATCACCCCGGGCAGACTTTTGGTTATTTCTCCATTTACGATCCTGCCCAAAAGTGTCCCCTTTTGACATGACACGTCACATTTTTCCTCCATTTTGAAAAGGCTAGTATTGACAAATGCTTGATCATTTTATGGTAAAAAAAGTGTGTTTTTGGACTGGATTTAAATGGAAATACTTCTTGTTTTCAATATTTAATAAATAAAATGAGTGAATAACAAATATAAAAGTCCTTGATTCTGTCAAAATTTTAAGGTTTCTTCTAACAAAGTGATTGAAAAAACAACACAACCCAAGATTTCCAATTTTTTGGGTCGGTCGGTTGAGGGCAACCAAACATATTTTTTTTAGCCTAATATTTATGAGGGCCAAACACATTTCAAAGGCCAAATGCACCCCCATTTCCTTGACAATTTAGAGTTAGCAAAAATTGCCAGTCGAATCTGGCACACAGACTGTTCAGTACCACTGTCCCTAGTATAGGTTAAATGTAAATGGTGAAATTAAAAATGATTAAAATAGTTCAAATCAACGAAGCCTGAAATATATTGATCATGTGAAAAATTTGTAATTCTACAAGACCCAACTGATATTTGTATACACATGAAACCTTGACAGTTTCCATGCATGGGATTTGTCATCTTCCACACAGGGAGTGTGAAATTCAAATGGGTGACTCCCGTTTGATATCTACACCCCTTGTCTTCCATAAGGGGTGTAGATTTCCAATGGAATAACCCATTGCTATTTACTTTTTGATTTTGATCAGACTCATATCACCTTTGTTCTTTGCAACTTGGCCCTGGTTAGCCCCCATTAGGGGTTACAGATGTACAGAATGTTTACTACCATTATACAAAAATGTAAATGCTTACTCCAAATTAATCATCTTTCCTCTTTTTGTTTTTTCCATAGCTCCCAATCATCCTGCCAATCATCTTTGTGTTAGCGTGTCTATTCCTGGTCATCATGGGACCGGTGGCTGCACCCATGGATACGCTGATAGGGCTGGCTATCACCTTAACAGGGTTCCCTGTCTACTTCATTGGTATATACTGGGAAAGCAAACCAAAATGGCTCCTCAATGCAATAAGTAAGTACATGCATGTATTTTAGTGAATGCTATTCTGTCTTGAATGCTATTCTGTCTTTAGGTTAACATATATATAATGCATAAGTGTATTTTTTTGAAACTGAGATTTAGTAACTTGAGGTAAAAAATATTTTTAATGATACATTGTTTTGACAATTGGGAAGTATTAGTTTTGAAGTCAAGCTTCAATTTATTATTTCTGGGTCGGAACTTTCCAGACCGACTCGATTTTGCTGGAATTGGTCACATAGAGAAGTTGCTAATACTGAAGTTTCTGGGTTGCTGATGGTATGCGCGACTTCTAGGGACGCACCATTACACTTCAAGGGTAGGGGTAGGAAGTTTTTGAAAAAAAAACTTCATTACATGAGCAAAAAAAAAACTTTCCCCACCAACACTAAAATAAAAACTTTCCCCTCCTAACTCCAGTGGCGTAACTAGGGGGCAGGGGGGCAACGTGCCCCGGGCGCCAAATTGACAAATTCAGCATCGATTCTGCGCCCCTCCAAGCGATGAAAGTCAAAAATTTTGCGCGCGATCAATTGAAAGAACATTTTAAGACCAATATTCAACTTCTAGTAACCAAAATTAATTAGTGGTAAGCCTTATTTGTCTAAAGTTCCGCCGCTCCGTGCGTAATTGCTTCAAGAATGGGGGGGCATTATGTATCCTTAGCCCTGGGCGCTACAACCCCTAGCTACGCCACTGCTAAGTGCTAAGATTTTCTTGGGTGGGGGCGGCAATTTGGTTTCTTGCGCCGGGGCGCTACCAACCCTAGTTACACCACTGCCTAAGTGTATAAATTCATGAAATTTTTTTTTTAAATGCCCCAACCCCAACTTCATACCCCTCGCCCCCAAGTATAGAAGCGTTACATACACTGCATTAAAAAGTACAAACTTGCATTGGTGGTGTGCGAACCTCTGCCTTAGATGGAAAGACAATTGAAGATATGGTATGAAATAATTCTCAATATTTCCAATTTTGTTTCTTGATCTTGCAGAGAAATGCACAATCTTCTGTCAGAAGACGTTCCTTATTGTGAGCCAGGAAAAGGAAGAATGATGATGACGACATAATTGTAACTTACTAATATCTATGAGAAGAATTGCGATGTGATTCTGCAGACCAACATGCATAGCTATCTATATTGTACGGAATGAGTCATGTTGTTGCTATCCAGGATATCTTGGTTAGAGGTAAAGAAACCAGGAATGGACGTCTCTGCTACAAGACTCCTCTGCTTCACATTAAAACCGCTTTTACTCAGAAACAAATACTCAAAGTAATGATGCGTAGCAGAGAATGAATTTTAAGGCGGGGTCTAATTTCAGCTGGAATCGGAGTGCATTCTCACAAGGAAATGTAAAAAAGGATCTACTTATTTGTGCTAAGTTGATTTATTCAATTGGTCATTTTATGCACCAATCAAATGTGATTGTTGTCAATTTTGTCATGACATTAACACACAAATTGGGCTATCCCAGTTGATATCCATAGGAAGACATGATCTTGATCTCCCACAGGGGTGTGATTTCAAATGGAGCCACCCATTCAGGTAACCCCATTTGAAATTCACACTCCCTGTGTGGGAGATTAAGTTCAGTGGTATGTGTGGATTTCAACTGGAATTGCTGTGTGAAGAATGCAGTCTGTTTTCATGAGAATCAAAAGTTTGATCTTGTAGATCCAGAGACACAATATCTTAACCAGACCTCCAAATAAGGTGGTCGCTTGGGCCCCTGGATTGTTTTGAAGAGCCAGCATTTTTTTCCCGAAATCTGCCTTAACCAATAACAAAGACTATCCATTTGTTGAACTTTGCGATTCTCCAAGAAATTAAACCCATTGTAGGGAGACAGTGCAAAATGTATAAAGCTATTGTAAAAAACAAGAATGTACTACAGAGAGTATGTAGTATTATGGTAACTGGCGTCATCACAATCCTGAACTTTATTGCACTGGATGAGCAAATGTTGAATATTGGGGGAGGGGAATATCACAAAAAGTTGTGATGCATTTCAGTCCCGAAACTCGTTTTTTTTTGTTGTAACCCATCTCCAAGCTCATTGTACCTCTAGTATGGAAGTCATGGAAGTGTTACATTGGGTTTAGGACTTGCAATGTCTTGTAATTCATCTAAAGTGGAAATTTTGACCCATGGGCATGCTAATCATCTGCCCCAGGTGATTTACACGATAATTGAGGCATAGACAAAGACTTGTGATGGGTGTAAAGTGAGTATGGGCGTGGTCAAGAGGATGAATTAGTTGATCCCTAATGTGTAGGACACTTTGTTCCTAAACATTTGTTGGAAAAGTTGAACCGCAATGACAGCTTTGTAGATGAGTTCCCAATATGATAAGAGTTGTGCTGCTTCGGTGATATTGTATCAAGGTCATGCTTATTCCATATTAAAATGCATCATCACAGATTTAAAGAAAGCGAATCGGGACTCAACCGCGAATCTTGATACAGGCTTGGAGCAAGCACTTGATTGATAGTTGCCGATAGCAGGGCATCACCATTCCTAGATGTATAGCAGGTTAAAGGTCACTCAACTAGTACTAAATATAGCAAGACACAGAATTGTGTATATTGGGTTGAGATTATTAAATTCATAATGCATTACTTTTGGTGCCTGTAATAAAATTCTTCCATGTATATGTACTTTTTTTACTTTCATGTAAATGAACAATGTATGCTTCATTGTTTACTGGTATTTATATTCAACCTTGTCACAGCAGTGCCCAAACAGGATGTGCTTTGTATACTATAAGAATTCTGGCATATTGAGAAGGTCCGATTGGCCATGTTTACATGCAGGGCGGTACATGGATGTTAAGACTATGCTTTGAAAAATATGTGGTAACAGGTACATGGTGGGCATACTTGTCACATTTGTATCTCTTGCACATCATGGACTGATTGGCCCTTGTTTAATAGATGATGCTGGACTTTGCCAATTGGTGCACCGTCAGTGTCTTATTAATCTGGTTGAAATTCAAATTGATGCAGAAACGTGTGCCAGTTAGCTGCTTGTAAAAGACATGGGTTCTTCCATTCATGTTGTATTGGGGAAGACCCCAATTGAATTGACCTCACCAACTGTAACAGTATTCACATTTATATATACTTTGTTTGGCTTATAACATGGTGGATTGATATCAAATCATTAGAATGGTATACAGGTGGGCACAGTACATACACTAGTTGAACTTTGCTTAATGCGCCTATGTGAATTATGTAATGAACACATGCAGCTACAAAAATGAATAATTGTCGCCAATTAAAAGCCAAATAAAGTATAGCATGTAGGATAGGGCATGGGCACTTGTGTAGTATTAATTTGCCACTCCTGTCAGACATCTCGATTCTTTAGAGAATAGCGCAACACTGCATCATACACAAGCCTGATTGTACAACTTGGCCTAGAAACTCAACAAGTATATTGTAGTAATTGCCCCAGTTGGATTTGCACCCAGTCGCTGGCAACTGAACTCCAACCAGTATGCTTTGTGATCAATTATTGCATGAAAAGGTGTGATGATTATCAGCTCAAGTTCAGTCATATCTGATGATATCACAAGCGAGTGAAGTACAAATTCAAATTTCAACTTGGATGCATCCATAGATATTTACATGTACTAGATATCAGATTATATACTACATTTAGTACCAATGTGGATTTATTGAACATTATTATGTACGAAAGAAAATAACAGGGTTTTTGTACAAAAATAATGCATTAGCAGTGCATAATCAGGGAACCATTTTGTTGTTGTTAATTTTCACTTTGTGGAGAAAAAAGTAATGTAAAAGTGAGTTTTTTGACAAGTTGTTAAATTTCATGCTTCATACTGGTCAACATTCAGTCTATCACAGAAAGATTGTATGCGCATAAATGTAAGGTAAGAGCATAGAGTACATGGCATTCTCCAAATGAGGCATGAAATTTAATATCAATTTGTGAAAAGGTCAGTTTTACTGCAGCTATAAGCAAATAAATAACTCATGTACAGATGTGTATAGAAATTTCAAACAATTCTTACTGTTGAACAAATAAGGTCTTATGTAAATATTTTCTCATTTTCCTCTAAATATCTATCCTTTGTGGGATATATCTTTGTAAAAAACTGAAGTCCTGCTTTGCAGTGCTTTTGCTTTATCAATGCAAGGGGTGTGGGTTTTATCTTGATAGTGAATGCTTGTGTGGTATGTGAATAGTTCATATCGTTTCACCCGAATTCAGATGCAAAATTAGATATATATATTCAATGGCTGTCTTGTGGATTTTATAAAGTAAAAATAATCTTTGCAGACCATTTTGACAAATCCTGAAAGCCTTAAAGCATCATTGCCTTAAAGTTCAATGTGGCACACATTGAACTGCACAGTAATAATCATACAACGATATGAGTATTGTGTGATGTAATAAGGATTAATTTAGAGGCTTTCGAGAATTACTGAAAAGATCTATTGTTTATTAGCATTAGGGAGGATCACCGATTGGGGTGAATGCGTTACTAAAAGGAAATTAGCAGATTTTTATATGTACAATAAATATATTGACATCAAATTAAAATTGATGAAATATCATAGAAGGCAGCACATGGCATATCATATTTTGCACCTGAATGCAACTGTTTTGTCATTATTGCAGTGTTTACATTATTTTGTCCTTAGTGGTAAATGAATTGTGTATTGTGAAAATTGATGAAATTGATTTTACTGACATTTACTATGGGATTTATAAGAAAAAAGCTTATGTACATTCATGCCAGGTGGTTGATTAAAGCAGTTCAACTTTTATGTTCCAAAATAAGTTGACTTCAAGAACAAGTGCTTGTTGCGAGTGAAGTTATTTTGGCAGTATAGAAGATGCTCCGTTTTCTGATTAAGCTTACATAAAGGGATTATCATTCAGTTAACCATCACTGTGATTTGCTGGACCAGAAAATTTATCATAATTCAGAGTTTTGCACTTTTTGAACAAGCATAGATGTTCAAATGACTTGAACAAATTAGAAAGAATGGCAGGTGTATCCGTGGTGCAAGATATTCATCATGAGTAAGACTAGTGTAAACTGTAAAGACTCCATTGGGGCATTAAACAGCTTGCCAAATAAAGCTGTATGATCCTCTAATTGATTTCTGTGCTAGTCTATTTTTGTGCTCTTTTATACAGAGGATAAACCCAATGTTCTACAGAGAGTTGTCTGATAATCCTTTTAAACTAAAGGGACACATTAATTGTTGTATATTATGATGGATGCTTTAAAGATTGCAAATTTTGCAATCAATATATACATTGAAAAATTTGCACTCTGAGCAAAGTTTGATAATTCTGTATGTATCAGGGAAAGAAACTATTGAAAAAGAAGGTGTTTTACTATTGTATGTTCAGAGTGCAAATTATTCATGATGGTATAGTGTATAAAAGATATAATTTGTATTATCTATTTTTGGTCATTGTTTCTTTGTTTGTTTTAAGAAAACATGTAGCATGTTTGTAAATAATTATGATTCTTCCTGGTTTTTTGTTACTCATATTTTTTGCATTGGGAATTGTCAGATTATAATAATTGCTTGCCTAATGAAATTATGCATCAGTTTTATCATAATTAATATTTGATATTGAATTTTTCTTGAATTGTAGAATTACTGTGCTGCCTTTTGTAGATGACAGAATGTTGATTTTTGTTTTTATTATTTTTACTTTTTGAGCCCAAATTGATACACGTGGTATCTCCATATCAGGATTGAGTCATGTCTGGATTTAAGCAGGTTTTGTCCAAGATCAATTAAATTGTTTTAAATTCTGAATAATGTAACAAATGCTCCACAATTTGATTTCTTAATGGGCTTTTTTTTTCAGTTGAAATCCAAACACACAATGGGTGTAGATTTCAACTGTGTGTCTGCCATGGATTTCAACTGGAGCAGCCCAATGTGTCATTTGAAATGCCAACAATTAATTTTCTGGTGATACTTGCATGGATGCATTGAACAAATTGTTGATCTAGATAGAGATGAACCAATCCGGATTCCAAAAAGTTGTCCCATGTACACAGAAGTTACCCCCTTAGATGTGCTGTGTCAAAAGTTGTCCCATGTACACAGAAGTTACCCCCTTAGATGTGCTGTGTCAAAAGTTGTCCCATGTACACAGAAGTTACCCCTTAGATGTGCTGTGTCAAAAGTTGTCCCATGTACACAGAAGTTACCCCCTTAGATGTGCTGTGTAAAAAGTGACATTTTTATTTATTTTCAAGGGTTTTGGTTTTCTGTTTTAAAAAGAGTAGGTTTTTATTTTTGAAACTATTGTATGACATGTATATGAAAATATGAATAAAAGCCCTACCATTCTTTGAGCAGTAGAAGAACTTGAGTAATCTGTTGAGAATTCTTGCATTATCATTATTATAGTGCGTCTTGTCTAAAGTTGAGTGCCATCAGTGTGTTTCCATGGTCGCGTCGCCAGTGTAAGTCGCACATGCCTTGCGGGACTAGGTTAGCGTTTGTGATTCAAAATCCAACGTAGCATTACTCAACTTGAGACATACTACATTGTAAAGCACTCCTTAACCCCATGAGCATTACCACCTTTCATACAATGCCCATGATTGGTTAATTACATGATTGATATACCGTAATAATCTTAATAACCAATCACAGTAGAGGTTACAAAATAATTCCTATCGGGCAGATCATTTGGCCAGAAGTGTGTTGCGGTTAAACAATGGGTTTCACTCATAGAAATAGAGAATTCGGACTCTGCGCCATCTTTATTTAGGCATGGGAAATAATTGGAGGTATTTGTGTTTGGCCCAGAGTACGTAAATTGGATTTAATCACTGCTTGGACATGACACTCACATATCGTGGGCGCAATTTGAAATGTTTCATGGTGTGACGAAGTTCAGGCAAACTTAATTGCGCAGGAGGAAGGTGTGTACTTGTCATACCGTTTGACGCAGAATTATTTTAAGTTTGGTTCTGAGTTGCCGGCAATGTCCCAAATACCCTCTGTTATTATTGCGGACCCATAGTTTAAGTAGTCAAGATTCTCCTTCCCTATTTCAGTGCATCTACTCCATAAACATAAATGAAGATAAAAAATTCCATTTACAAGAGTACAAAGCTCAAGCTCTTCACTTCATAGTAATGGATTTCATTTTTTAACTTGGTTCTAATTTATAACATTATACATGGTTGAAAATATAGAAAACAATTAATATTCCACTCATGAATCAGATCTGTAAAAACTCATTTGAATCAATAGGATATGGGAACAAGAACAAGCCAAAAGTTTAATGACATCCTATAAAAACAAGTACCGTCGGATCCGTAGCGGTCGCTGCGGGACAAGGAATTCAATTTTGCAGTGTTGGTGTCTTTGAAGCAGGTTCAAGTTTGACCCCTATTTTGACTTGTAACCCCTCTGTAAGCTTAACCTTTGAGGGCGCTCATCTTAAAATAATGCCAGAAAGGGTATTTCCATCCACACCAAAAAAAAAATCAAAATTTGAAAAATTGTGTTCGGAAACCAATTTTGGACACTTTTGATGTCCAAACGATTTTCGGGAAAAAAGCGTCCTGACATCAAAAGTGTTCGAAACTCGATTTCGGACACTTTTGATGTCAAACGATTTTCGGAAAAAGCGTCTTGACATCGAAAGTGTTCGAAACCATTTCGGACACTTTTGATGTCAAACGATTTTCGGGAAAAATCATCTTGACTTTAAAAGTGTTCGGAAACCAATTTCGGACACTTTTGATGTCCAAACGATTTTCGGAAAAAGCGTCTTGACATCAAAAGTGTTCGAAACCATTCAGACACTTTTGATGTCCAAACGATTTTCAGGAAAAAGCGTCTTGACATCAAAAGTGTTCGAAACCGATTTCGGACACTTTGATGTCAAACGATTTTCGGGAAAAAAGCGTCTTGACATCGAAAGTGTTCGAAACCGATTTCGGACACGTTTGATGTCCAAACGATTTTCGGAAAGAAAGCGTCTTGACATCGAAAGTGTTCGAAACCGATTCGGACCGGAAAAAGCGTCTTGACATCGAAAGTGTTCGTAATCCGATTTTGGACACGTTTGATGTCCAAACGATTTTCGGAAAGAAAGCGTCTTGACATCGAAAGTGTTCGGAAACCGATTTCGGACACTTTTGATGTCCAAACGATTTTCGGGGAAAAAGCGTCTTGACATCAAAAGTGTTCGGAAACCAATTTCGGACACTTTCGATGTCCAAACGATTTTCGGGGAAAAAGCGTCTTGACATCAAAAGTGTTCGGAAACCGATTTCGGACACTTTTGATGTCCAAACGATTTTCGGGAAAAAAAGCGTCTTGACATCAAAAGTGCTCGGAAACCGATTTCGGACACGTTTGATGTCCAAACGATTTTCGGGAAAAAAGCGTCTTGACATCAAAAGTGTTCGAAACCGATTTCGGACACTTTTGATGTCAAACGATTTTCGGAAAAAGCGTCTTGACATCGAAAGTGTTCGAAACCGATTTCGGACACTTTTGATGTCCACACGATTTTCAGGAAAAAAGCGCCTTGACATCAAGTGTTAAATCCCCTAATTTCCCTTAATTCTTGTCAATTTCCCTTAATTCACCAGTATTTCCCTTAATTCTCTTCAATTTCCCTTAACTTCCCTCAATGTTCCCAATTTCCACTCATTTTCCCAAATTTCCCTTAACTGCCCTCTATTTTCCCAAATTTCCCTTAATTCTTGTCAATTTCCTTAATTCACCTGAATTTCCTGAATTTCCCTTAACTTCCCTCAATGTTCCCAATTCTCCCGCAATTTCCCCTCATTTTCCCAAATTTCCCTTAAATTCCCTCTATTTTCCCAAATTTCCCTTAATTCACCTAAATTTCCCTCAATTTCCCTTAATTCTCCTCAATTTCCCCTAATTCCCCTTAATTCACCTGAATTTCCCTTAATTCTCCTCAATTTCCCTTAATTCCCCTTAATTCCCTCAATTTCCCTTAATTGCCCACAAAATCAATTAATTCACCTGAATTTCCCTGAATTTCCCTTAATTCCCCAAAATTGCCCTTAATTTACCCCATTCCCCCCAATTTCCCTCATGTTCCCCACTTTTCCCAAATTTCCCTTAATTGCCCTATAGGCCCTCTCCCTCACCAAGTAGTACCATAGCCATGCGACAAGCGATGTTGACGTAACAGCATTTTTTAGAAATTTAGAAAATCGTGTAATGCCCCTTTAATGACCTAATTAGCATATTTCGGGACGAAACTCTTATCCAGTATGAGGCGGTACCTACCTTCCCCCTCACCAAGTACCATAGCCATGCGACAAACGATGTTGACGTAACAGCATTTTTTAGAAATTGTTGAAAATCGTGTAATGCCCCTTTAATGACCTAATTAGCATATTTCGGAATGAAACTCTTTTCCAGTATGGGGCGGTATAGGCCCTCCCCCTCACCAAGTACCATAGCCATGCGACAAACGATGTTGACGTAACAGCATCTTTTAGCGTTTGTTACTAACGGACTAACGGACTAACAGACTAACGGACTAACAGACTAACAGACTAACGGACTAACGGAGAGACATGGTGACTTATAGAGCTGCTTCCCGCAGCTAACAAGTGCCTTTGTAAGGAGGCTCACCTGCCTCCCTTCCTGAAGTGTTGACAATTCCAACCCTCAAGTTCAACTTTGATCAATGTTATTACAACATTTTGACCCCCTAACCAAAAGACTCTTTGTAGGACACCATCAAACTTTTTGTTTCTTACGTCATTTACCAAATAGAATTGGTTATTCAGGGTGTTTTTATTATCTTCAAAGCCAAAAATCCGTGGACAAGAACAATTTTTGCCTCAATTCCCAAAACGATGAGAGCATCTTGCACCTTGTATACTGAAATAATGGGCTTTTATAAAGAAAATGAATGTAGTGTGATAACCATTTAGCTGTATACTGCTGTTTGTGTACTTAACCACATGGGCACTAATGCTTACAGTGCCCCTGATTGGTTAATAACATGATACTAGCACCTGAGTAACCTATCAAAATAAAGCTTAGGAATATTAAGCTCATGTGAATTTGATACATATATTTCTATGAGTGTGAGTAAGACTTCCATCTAGACTTATCTACACCTGGGATCTGCACACATAGTACTGTAGAGAGCAGCAATGAACAAGCTTACATGTATATACTATACAATATCAGTGTAGTCCTATAGCCTAGCTTTATGTATGGCAATTCAGTGCCTATATTAAGTACTATATAAATTTTGGAGAAATAATATACATGATTGTATTCTATGCATAAGCATTCTGCATTCCACTGTGTGCCTGAGTTAGTGAGGACTAGTTAGATCAGTACGTGGAAAATCCGCATTTAAGGGGAATTTTTGTGTGAATTCATAGGGTAGCGCATTGATGCAACTCATCTTTTGATATTTGAACCATAATCAAACTGATTGCTACCCAAATCCTAGGGATTATGGAAGCTCTGGATATGAGCCAGAGTTACATTCTCTCTTCCAATACAAATGTATGCTGGCAATTCAGGGTAACTTGCATGTTATAGGAAACTAGGGATTGTGTGTATGTGTGTTTGTAGAGTTTTAAGAGTTGCGAAAATTATTAAAAACCCCACTAATTGAATGCGAGCAGTAAATGGCAAAATTGAATGCAGAGAAGTGTATTTTGACATTTTCTAGTATCTGGTTATGATTTTATCAAAATGATGGGTACTGTTTTTATGTTTAACACTAACCCTGCTGAGGTGGTTTGGGTGGGAGTGCCCTATTTGATACCTGACCTGCCCTGTTCCAGGGAGGCACGCAGGGTTTGCTTCCAATGCAACATTGGATCCACTTAAATCAGCAGCTGAAAGCCATTTCTGGTATTTAAAAATGTTTCTTTTGTAGACAGTTTTTAAATGAAAGTTGAATACTGAAGATTACCAACATTCCATTGAATGCCAAATGGCTAGCAAATAAGGAATTGCATGGCTGCTAAGAATATGCAGAAATATAGAGAAATAATAGCATACATGTGTTGAATTTGATCACTGGGCCAAAATACTTTGAAATGCCTCAACTGGGCCAAGAACACTGATCTGTACCAATCATATTGTTTGTTTGTTTGTTTACCCAGGTTGGTCCGTGAGGAACACATGCTAATCCATGGAAAACCATGGACCGTTCCAAGCTCATACAAATGCACAAGCCTGGATAGCCAGTGTAGGCTAATATATGCATGCTGGCCTAGATAGCTTTGATAAACAAAGCAAGAAATGGAAGAAAATAGCTAGGAAAAAGAGAAAAGAGAGAAGGCCACTCCCAAACACAATTGTACAATTTTACTCTTAGCCCTTACTTTGTGAGAAAGGAAACTGGAATTCCAATCTCAGGCCCCGATGCAAAGGCTTTATTTGATTCAGTTGGTAAAATGATTTAATAGTTCCTGAAAAATTGACGTTATAAAACATCACAATAGTGTTATCTGCAGGTGACCGTTGAATGCCAAACTCATTCATAGAAAGTCAATATTTGTAACTGAAGTACTCTGTACATAATTAAGAAATTGTGATTTATTGGTATGGCTTATGCCTGACATTTGGAACTTGCACTAAAAATTTCATGTGGTCGGACGAACACGGCTGCCAGAAGTGTAATGAACACCTACGTGTGTGGAAGTGAATCCAACTCGCCCTACTCACTTGTGATTGGCTAGTATTTTCATGTAATAAGCATCCAAGGTTGTGCTTTCGCATTGTATTTTACTGCTGTAAGTTGGCATCTGTTCATTCAAATGAAAGTTTTACTTCTTTTGAAAATTGCCAGCCAAGACTGAATTTTCAAAGGAACTCTAGGATATAGGCCCAAGCCATGTTGACAAATCACATAACTCCAATATCGGTGTGCCTACAGCAGTATTGTATTTATGCATGTGTGGTTTATTTTGCTTTATGTATTTCTATGTACATGTATTACCAATTATCACATATCGGTATTGTTTCTATTCTATATCAGCAGTCACTGTTGTTTACAATAAAAACACAGCATGAGAAAATGAGATCTTGTTTTGTATGTAGTTTTGTTGAAGTCTTGAAATAAACAAATTGGTACCAAGGTTGTTTCCCTGAATTCAGCGCAAATCTGTTGAATTCTCAACAAAATCGTGTGTGAATCAAAAGGTGATTTTTAAAATCCCAAATATTTTTGCAAATATCCAATGATTCCCACAAAATCTTTTGGAAGAATCAATATCGATTTGGGCACAAATTCTAGCTCTGAATTTATGTATGCCCACAAACAACATGTGTATTTGGCCTTCAAGTATGCTAGAAATTCTGTGTTTATTCCTCCAACTTGAGAACCCTTGAACAAGTAACACCTTAAAATTGACTTTGATATCATTATGATCACTGCATATCACCCAATTCTTTTACCTCTTCACATCAGGTCCATTACCAACAAGAATTCCTTCAATCTTATTTCAAATCTGACTTATCCTCAACCTCAATGATGAACCAGGAAATGGCTGAATATGTTTAAACTTTTTGTGGCTTTGTGCATTTATGCACTCCAATGGTTGGCATATATGTGACGTGTCATGTCAAAAGGAGACACTTTTGGGCAGGATCGTATATGGAGAAATAGCCAAAAATCTGCCCGGGAGTGATTTTTTCACAATTTGGGTTCGTTGCGAATTTGTGATTTTATTAATGTTTAAAATATTGTCTGATAGTTTCAGACCGGAATGTAACTTACATCTTGTATTTTTTGAGACATTTTTATAGATAATTCCTACTCTCAACATTGTTAATAATATTTTTAAAGGCCGATATCTCAATTTCCAATTTTATAATACCATAACTTACGACCTCAATATCTTGGCTTAGGAATGTCCGATTTCATTGGAGGAAACGGCATTGTGGAGCAAAATATCTCTATATTTAAGATATGTAAAAACCTCAAAATTGATAACCTGCCCAAAAGTGTCTCCTTTTGACATGACACGTCACATATTATAGTACGTTTAAGGGACCCTTGGACTATGTTTGCCGGAAGAGAGGTAGAAGGTTAGATTTGAGGTGCATGTGCTTGGTTAGAATGTTAAATGAAAGTTTATACTTGGCCTAGCACCTACGGACATGTGCAGACGTGTGACGATGTTAACCTTGCATGCATGATTCATACCTAATTCGTGTATTTACACACGCCACACAAGAAGCATATTCGAAAGGCTAGCTTTGGGCGACATCACGGTAGATGTTGGTAGATGCAAGTATGAATACAACATCATCCAATCTCTTATAATCTTTAGGTCCGAGAAGTACTAAAGTTTGTTAATGATGTTCTATATACGTCAGTGGAGAATTATGCTATGCCCCCGCATCCGCAGTAGGCATAATATGGTACAATATCATTAAATACTCGAACAAGTATCCAGAATCAAAGGTCTTTTGACAGCAACGGTTGAGTAAACATTCTCTAAACGCTGGATAAATTGACAGATTTGCAATACAGACCTTTAGTTCAGGCCACGCACAAAGAATATTTTGTTTACTCCGCATTAAGCATTACAAATGCAGGCGTGTATTAAACATGTTTAACGCCAATTGGAAAAATCACAAAAGTACTAACCAATACTTTGTAATTCAGAATCATATACTACATTAAATAATATTTAACTTGTTGATATATTTCCCATGCCATTATAGTTAATTGTCCTCGTAGTTGATATCAGAGCCTTCATCAACCATCACACAGGTATTTCGTATCTTTAAACATGGCAGCAAAAAATATCTGTGACATTATTTCCAGCTTGAAAACTTTCTTTGAAAAAGAAAATGTGGAGAGAAATCCCATTTTGTTTTAGAGCTATATTTTCACTAATACAAACTATAGGCCTATGATGTAAATGTATTAAAAGAAAAGAAATAGGTATATATTAATCAAATCAAAAAGAGTATGAAAGAAATCATCCTACTCGCACATTACACTTGAGGCAGGCCTGTATTATAGGCCTACGGTAAGAATATGCTAGTTACGCTAAATAAGAAACTTTTCGTGCTTGGCTGAGCCTCACATGATGAAGGTCATGTTAATTTATCGTCTACAGAGAAATCTCCTCTCCAGGCCAGTGGTACATTCAAATCGATCGGTTGGACGTCCAAAGGTCCCATAAACGTATTATAGCCGACTTAATGGGTTATCCTGGTTCATTGGTTTGGTTGTGTGTTTCTGATAAGGATAATGAACCGAGATAATCGCACGCGCCGCGCCGTGGAGTTATTGCATTTAGCTCGAGAGCCGATAGGCTTGAGAGCTAAATGCAATAACTCCATGGCAAGTGCGATTATCTTGACGAATGCATTTGCATGAGTACATTATGCGTCATATACTTTGAGTATATTAAAACAATAGGCAATATTAATTGCTGCATTCATTATATTAGTTTGAATATTAGGGAAAATATCTTAAATTTTAAAAACACCGTCAGGCCGCTGACCTACCAAGAAAATCAATCACTGTATAAGTTTGCTATCAATGGTATCGATTGCGCCATTATATACGTCATACTTTAGTAACTTGTTCAGGCATGGTTTACAACCAATTGACTTTATGTTGTGACAATTATATTCGTGGTTCCGAACACAGCATGAACCAGTTGACTTGGAAACGATCGATTTTGACGCCCCATTAGATATAGGCCTACCTAAATTTCATTTGTAAAATGCTGAATATTTTGTAATGGTGTCATCTTGTATATGCCCACCCCTGTTTTTTAGCCCTTTTTAATTTACAGACCCTCGATTATTCTCATTTGATGTTTGATTTATTTGGGTTCATTAATCATAATTTATGGCAATGATAGTTGCAAAATAGAACATAATTTGTAACCGATGATTTACATCATGCGCATGAAAAAATATCGTTGTAACCTATAATTATTTTAACACCACAGAATGTATATTCGTACTTTTTTGATGGTATATATATCGAACAGATATTAGTTATGTGAAAGTACCAAGTATTTCTAGTATTTGAGCGTGCACGTATTATCTAAAATCTATTGTTTAGCGTGCGGGTTTTAGATAATGCATTGTTTAGCGTGCAGGTTTATATAATTTGGGCTATGAAGGGTAGTTCGCGAATATAATGCATGGGAGAAGAATACATAACGATGAATAGAAACGGGCACTGGAAGTATATAGTGTGATCAGGGTTAAAAGCATTTTGCTGAAGGGGTATAATTGAATTTTTTGTACCCTTTCAATTGTTTACCTTGTTTAGGATTTTCAAAAGAAGTACCTGCATGTGCAACCATGACTGTTTCAAAATAGCCTGCCAAAGTCATGCAAGAAACTCAAGAGGTTGTGCATTGAATAGGTCTGAATGAGGAATACTACGGGAATCAGCGCCTTTTGTTAGAAGTCACACATGTTAGAAGTCACACATGAGTAACGTGGATAACCTCTATTTTTCCTCTGACAGGGTATTTGCCCAGGGGTTCATTTTGTGTCTAAAATTTCACTGTTTAACAAATAGCGTGTTTCTATTAAGCATCCGGAATTTTTCCAGTGAAATTGTTCACCGGGTAATAGCGGAGAATGACGGCTAACGGTCAATTTCTATTGGGGGATGTTATCCGGAAAATACCAGCCGCCGTGGCCCGATCATCACACTTGCCGGCGAAAGGTCATATTTCGTGTCATATTGCAAAAAGTGTGGGTTGACCTTGGCGGACTTTCATGCTTGCAGGTCGGGGTGTGACTGCAATGTAGGCCCTACAAAATACGGTGTATACCACCACCACCACCCCCCGCCACAATCAAAACCACTCTGCAATCCCTTTTATTCCTTCAGTTGTCCACGCGAAAGTAGGATTTTCAGCCGTGATTTCTGATTTATTTTAATAATCTTAGCCTATGCCTAATTTTGTGAAAATTGTACACTGTAGGCCTACTTCAAAACATAGCTGATAAAATGATAAACAATTCATGTGACCGTGTCAATTTCTTTTTCTCCCCTGTATGCGCACTCTGTCGGAATGATGTCAGTTTCTATTGGCGTTATCCGGATAATTTCTCCGCCATTATCCTACCAAAAGTAGGATAATTTCCCCGGAAAACTCTCGCCGCTATTATCCGGAGAATAGCGGAGAAGGTCAGTTTCTATTGGGTACAATTTATCTCTTAGCCGGTTTTTTTCCGGATAATGGCCCCAATAGAAACACACTAAAAGACACTCAAGAATCTAAAGTGTTATTTCTTTGGGGGGGGGGCAGACCCATACATAATCCACTTAAAAGATGAGACTACCCAAGAATAAATTTGGACATGCGTCACAATCTGAATGCAAACAACGAAAACAAAAGCACTTAAATGTACAGTCTGTGCACATATTTCACACATTTGATTTTTATTACCATGATCACAACATATAATTAACAACATACAATAATTGAGGATACATCCACAGATACACTGGCAGTGGTGAAATCATCTTGGGCAAGGAGAGTGAGGGGGGAAGGGCAAATACACATACAGTGACAAGGTATCTTAATATGATCAAATTCATGGGGAAAATTCGCAAATGGTATCAAAAAACAAATTTGTCCAAGGTCCCAGAAAGGGTAGTAAATCAAGTCATTTGTATATTCTACTGCCTTTTACTGGAGAGGGGGCAGTGCCTCCCACATCAAAGTGTACATCATCTGCTATATTTACTTGTAGATGATGTAAGGCATTTTACTTAGGGGACAGACCGATTTATAATATTTGTCTCCCAAATCAAACAGCAATATGAGCTTTAATAATTGCCAGTAGATAATTGAGCAGTGATTCACAATATGTTGTTTACTTGCAGATACAGCATTTGACTTTGAAGATTGATTCAAATATTGCAGGCCATGCCGTTTGAGGCGACGATCGCTCTCGCTTCGCCACCGCTTCCTAAACTCAATTTCTAGCGAGCGATTTTAAACTCGCCAAAGACACTAAATATCGCTCGATATTGAAATTGAATTTACATGCAAGTTTCAGCACTTCAGTGTATCCTATCTACCGAAATAAAACAAACCCTGGATATGAAAAGGTTGTGAAGCTTTGTGAACAGTGTGTAATATTGTTTCATATTAGTATATATGAATAATTTTTCAGACCTAGCGAGTGATTCGATTAAAATGTAGAGAGTGATTCGACCACTCGCCTAGCATCATGCTAGCGAGTGATTGACAACTCGCCTTTAAAATCTAGACGGCAAGGCCTGCACTTGTATCTGTTTACCTGCTACCATGAAATGAGTGCAAGGTCGCAAGTTAGTAGTTTCAAGATGTCCTGGCTGCTGTGTTCTTTGTTTCACACGCACCTGTTCACAGTGGCGTTAACTAGGGTTGGTAGCGCCCGGGGCAAGAAACAAAATTGGCGCCCCTATCCCCCCAATTCTTGAAACAATTGTGTACGGTATGTGCGAATTTTTGGACAAATAAGGCCTACCACTAATTAATTTTGTTGAATATCGGTCTTAAAATGTTCTTTCAATTGATTTTGTGCTGAAATGCGCACGAAGAGCGCAAACATTTTGACTTTCATCGCTTGGAGGGGCGCAGAATCGATGTTGAATTGGTCAATTTGGCGCCCCCTTAAGGGTGGCGCCCCGGGGGATGTTGCCCCCCTGCCCCCCTAGTTACGCCACTGCCTGTTCAAGCCATTATGTCTGTATGTCCTTAGTGAATGGGGGCACAATGGGCCATTCATAAAGAACATACAACATGTACTGGCTTGCACAGGTGCGCGTCAAACAAAGTGCATCAACTCAACCAGCCAGGATGCCTCAAAACTACCAACTTGCGACTTTACACTCATTTTGTGGTAGCAGGTCACAATTTATTCAAAGATACTGCCTTTTTACTTCAGCAGAGAGACTTGAAGTACAAAGAGAGTGAAACTTACAAAGAGTGTTTTAAATTACTCTCAGATGACTTAACACCTGTAAAGTAATAAAACTTGCTCTTCTAGAAAAAAAGAGCATCTTGGTTGTGCCACTTGGATTCATCTGTCCTAAAACATACAGACTGTGATGTCAACATTCAACAAGAAACTGAAAAAGTCCAATTGCACACTATTCTCTTCTCGTCAGTTAAAAACTGGACATTTGAATGAAACAACATCATATTGGAAAGTAAAAGGTGTACCTACAGTTTTTTCCCAGATTGTTTACAAAGCGATAAAGCAGTAAGTAGTCAACTTAGCACATGACCAGGTCACTGTCTATTGCCCTATATCTGATTTGGCATGAGTTTTAAAAGCATGGGCTCTCGGCAAACATGATTCACCCGCATGTATGCAGATGTGATGCTATTGTCAGTGCCACTCTTCATAATGCCAAAGATGCCTTTCATGTATACAAATTTTAGCCTAAATCCTCCCAGCTGCTCTTTTGAAAAGATTTAAAGACCTCACATTTCACTTCTTTTGTTTACAGAGCTGTTAAATGTTACACAGGATAACCTTTCATCACCTACTGGGAAGTGTTTAGCCTTAAATTTGCATTATGTGTGTAGACACTCAACACTTGTATCGTCTTTGGGTCTGTTCATGAGATAGGTGACTCACTTCATTTACCCAAACGAGTGGCTCATCATATATTACAATAAAAATTCGCCTAATTAGACAATAATAACTGCGCATCATCTATTTTGAGGTCATTGTGGGAAATTGGAGGGTTTTGTTTTGGGCAGAGTTATTTTTCCCAGGGCGCGGTACCGCGGCACAAAACAAAACCCGACAATTTCACACAATGAACTCAAAATAGATGGTGCAATGTTATTATTGTCATTCATTACCGTCGTATCCGATATTTTGAACAAATCAAAATGGTATTTTATGTCATAAAACGCTGTTAAATATAACCAGTTTTAATTGTTGTTATTACCTACCCTACAAAAAAAATCGACCTGGCGAATTTAACATTCGGGCTGACAACAAGAGCTACCAATCACAGAAGCATGACAGCATCGCGTAAGCGTGTGTTGCCATAATGCTTACTATACACGAGCAGAAGTCATTGTAGCACGTCAGAAGCGTGACGGCATCGCGTAGGCGTGTGCATTGCCATAATGCTTACTATATACGCACACACGCGCAGAAGTCATTGTAGCACGTCAGGAGTCATTGTGAGTTATTAATGACTGCGCAATTAGTGCGCGGTCAGGCAATTATTTCTTTTGATTGGATCACAGGCTTCGAGTATATTTATGAGGTTATGGATGGTGCATATAGGCTCCTTTGCCTTAAGGTAAATTTCACATACAAATATAGAGCTCCCTCCCCTGAAAATCCAAACATAGTTATGTCAAGGGAGCCCATATGCACCATTACAAGAATCTTTGCAGTATAATAAGTACTCCAGATTCCTTGAGTATAAAATCTACATCATCTTTACATATCTTTCAAACCCAAGCCCAACCCATTACCTCCTGTCAATAGCTGACTGTCAGATGTGACCTTTTTCAGTATCAATGAATAAGTTACATTTCTAGACATTTCAATGTAAATACAATTTTAAAAACCAGGTTTATATGTGCAGTATTTGAAGAGCCAATAAATGCCATTTTCAAAGTGTTCAAGATAAAGCTACCAACATCTGACAGCTTTAATTTGACATGCTACTTAAAATTTCAGAGGTAAATTTTGGAAACGATTAAAACTTATATATGATGAGATATATTTGGCTATGTCTCAAATTGAGAAAAAAATGGATATCAGTTTTTGCATCTGCACTCTTCATTACCACATATTTCCCTGGTGGTATTTATAAGGCGACGAAAAAAAGTAACCCTGTGCTACGGGCGGACGGACCTTTCAAGTAGGGTCCGTCTGCCTTTTATTTATTTTTTTTGGAAATGACCCAAAAAATCACTAAAATCTGAAAATAATTTGCAATTTGAAAAAATACAAAAAAAAAATTTTGTTCCTGAAATTTGGTTCAGCATTCAGTTGTACAGGAAATTTTTTTTCCCAATTTGTTCAAAATCTGGGTCGGTCGGGCCTGTAGAACAGGGTTTTCTTTTTTCATCGCCTAATGGGTGTTTAGTAACGAGCATATCAAAATGAGCAGAGCACATCCTTATCTTGCAAATGATGGTACTTTATTGACTAACAACCCCAATTTAGTAAATCTATTCCCAACATGAAACAGGCATGTTTTACAGGGAGCCTGTGCAAAGAGATATGAGTGTAATTTGATTACATGAGGTGTAACATGTTGCAAAGGATTATGGGAAGGGTTCAATATCTTCTCTGGTATGTACCATTAAACAGGGCTAAGTTTCATCACATAGTGCAAGAATCAACCTTGATTTTTACATAGGAAATTTGCCTGCCACCTGTCCACCCTAATTTTGTACAGGCAAAACCTCTATAACCCCTGCAAGTTGCCTTTGATGAAGATCCTGCAAGGATCAAAAGCTGAGGCCTTTAAAATCTTTGCTGTTAAAATCCTGGATGAGATCAATTTAAAGTATGATTTCCTTAATAAAGTTTACATTTGATTAAAATCAACAGCTTAAAGGCTAAAGTGTCTATAAGGCAATGATGCACTATCACAGTGACATTGTGTAGAACAGTCGCCAATTTTGGTTACATTGTATTACTGTATTTGATGGTAGTAATTCATTCAGTGGCCGGCAGCTCATCAATTCACATATTGGGCTATTCACCTGTAGAAGGTGACACTGCTACATGAGCTAAATGGTCAATGCACATGGATTATTTTGTGTCTTTCATATTACAATTCAGCTAAAAATGGAGAATTGTGTAATCCAGTTAGATTTTACACTATTTAGCCCCTACTTGGGAATTTGTTTAGAATTCCAAAATCTTCAACATCTTTTCCAGTTTTTGAATAAAAAAGAATAATAATTGTTGAATCTGGAATATAAAAAATGTTGAATTCCAAAACCTTCCTTAAGGGAGGTAGTTTCTAAATGGAAAAGCCCATAAATGTAGGGGTTTTGCATTAATTCTCAGAAACCCTGTACAAAGAAACAAGATAATGTCATCTATGTGCAGGCTAGGTCATGTTGAACTGGTCAAGCAGTAATGACATGTGCCTCAATTCTACCCTTCATTCTACTTTGGTAGTACACCTTAAGAATTGTTAAAACCCAGTTCTAATTTTGATAAATGTAACAAAGAGTAAACCATAAACCAATTACAAGATGATGACATAATCTGTTTTGTTGCATTAGCAAAGATTCTAGGAATTAAATACCAAAAAAGCTAAATACTGACTGACACTCAACTTGATATACTGGTCCCATAACCAAGCTTGTTCCAAAAAATGCTATACCAGCTGCAGTTCCAGGACTAAAATCACAAAATGACTCCAGAGGTCTTGTGTAAGGTTTCGAGTCAGCTAGCAAGTGTTGGATATTGTTATTGTGTATTACTTTAATATCAGCTTATTAACTCAAGTGTCCTCTATCTGCAAAGTTGCAATTAGGGCCTGGAGTGTACCAGTAGGCCTAGCAGCCAAAGTGGAACTATACCATTTTTCAACCTGATATGGCAGTAATGTCACTGTGCATTTCATTGGGCACAAATCACTAGCATTCGCTCCAGAGCGCTGGCGTACACAAGCAAGCGCTTAAAGACGCCGCATAGCTCACATCACTGCCACATCAGGGTGAAAAATGGTAATCTATGTGATAGTTCATGATATGTCCAATACTCGAATGTAAGTTCATACGTTCTGGTGATAAACAATTTCTTAAAAAATCCAAAAAACCTTGAAATTTCGATATGTGACACACATCTTTATCAGGACTTCTTCTGATGAAGATGTGTGTCACACATCGAAAATTCAAGGTTAGTTGGATTTTGTGCTGAAAGTCAGTTTAAACTTTTAGAAATAGTTGATGAGATCTCACATAGGGTACAATACCCATGTCCCATGCAATTATACTACAAGGCCCCACATGGGGTATCTTTTTAAACTGAGATGGTCGTGAGTTGTTCAAGTTGACCCCCTGCTATGAGAAATCTTGTAATTCTTTATTCAAGTCTCTGTTTAGCCAGTCTAAAGTGATGTCGTCTAGATGGTTGTCAAAGTCCACCAGGTTGTGATGTGCTTTGGTTTTCAGCAGATCCCTTGCAATAGCCAGACAGGCATCCTCATCTTCCAGGAATGAACTACATGAAAACAATAGTAGTAATAATAAATGGTAGTCAAGAACAGGGGTGTGAGAGGCCACAAACCAAAAATGAGGAAAATGCTGCAAAACAGTGTAAAATCGGGGTAAAAATGCCAAATATGGGCTGAAAATAAAAGAAAAAGGCATAAATTTTGGCAACAAAAAAAGAGGAAATAGCTGAAAAGAGGAACTCTCACATCCCTGCAAGAAGACAAAGGGCTCATGTTGGAGGAAGGGGCAACTGTTTCTCACACTATTCTGTTTTCTATCAAATGGATGCAAAGATTAATTATTGTACTCGGCACTATTTGGAACCAACTCTTTTGAGCTTTTGGAAGAAATTGAGGAGTTGGAGACGATAAGTTGATTTTTCAAAAACAATCTATTGGGTTTTTTTATCGAGTGCCCATTGGTTTAAAAACATCATATCACAAGTATCTCTACTGTTCCGATTTTTTAAAACAATAAAATTTTGCTTGCGATTTTCCACAAAACACCCATCTGGGACGTTTTTCTTCAGGAAATTGGTTTTCCATGCATTTATAATTATGTGCTAGATGAAGAGGTAAACATTAGTTAGTGGTTTGCATAAGGATAACAAACTGTAATTTTGTTGTAATTTTTTTCCATTTTTTTCCTTCAAATTAACTGTGAATGATCCTAGCACTTCAGAATACATCCAGTGGTTCTCAAAAGTCGCCGGAAACTTAAATCAAATTAAAAAAAAAAAAAAGGGTTTTTTTTAATAATTTTTTCAGAAAATCGGAGTACTCCGATTTTCGGGGTTTAAACTTCGAAAATCGGAGTAACTCCATGAAAATCGAGTAGTTGTTAGGTATGGCAATATTTACACAAAACTACCCAAAATTGCTCCTGGCTCTGGATTTAGTTTCTTCATTCTCAACCAATTTCAACAAATAAGGTCTTAAATCAGAGCTAAAGAGAACAGGTATTGGCTGCTTGTTTTAATCTTACATATTTGTCTTTATTAGAGTCATGCGGTAGCATGACCAGCAAGTTTTAAAAAAAACGACTGATAAAGAAGAATAAGCAGATGCACCGCAAGACTATATTTACACGAAACAAAACGCTATTGTTCTATGATATTTTTCGCTGGGTACAAAATATATCTAAAACCATGCTAAATCTTATTTACTGTCCAAAGTGTAATATTTTAATAACTCATTAATTCAAAAAGTAATACCAATCTTACAGTCAATCCGATTATTTCATAATAAACTAACATTCTTGTTTATTTCACGCGTATTTCATAGCCAAAATTAGTGGCAAATCATAGCTAATCATACTGATATCCAGAATCTTTACGTCACTGCTACAGCCATACATGGCTGTCACTGTCGCACTACTTTTTGAGATTCACTTTCAAAATATACCCTAGCATTTTCCTGGATACCCTACATACAAATTCTGGATCCCATTCGCCAAAAAAATCAAGTTTTTCACAATTCTTTTATTCTTTCCGGACCACAGCATACATTCATATTAATAAATACTCCACTTTCACACGTCGTTATATCGAGGCGTCCACGTGGCGAAGTGGTTAAGGACATGGACTTCTAATCCACTTAAGAAGTTTTGCTCAAGTTCGAAACTTCCCATCACCTTTTTTTAAAAATGTTTTATTAACCAATTTATTGTCATAAATCAAGAATAACACCATTTCGAACATCCATTGCTATTGTGATATTATATTTTTTTCATCAAACAAACATGTTTGATTTTTATTCACATTTAGGCCTAGGGCCTACTTTCACCATGCAGATGCTTTCACCATGCCTGACGATCATGATATTTCCGAATCATTTCACATTTTGGATGCATTGTAGCCGACGGGGACCCAACTAAAGGCTGCTAGTCAGGTGTAGGAATGCGTGTATTTGGATATATGTGTGAAAAAGTATTGTTCCACTAGTATGGAAGGCCAACAGGGACAAAAACGTATCCAAAAA
The DNA here is from genome assembly GCF_039555335.1 of Amphiura filiformis. NCBI lineage: Eukaryota > Metazoa > Echinodermata > Ophiuroidea > Amphilepidida > Amphiuridae > Amphiura > Amphiura filiformis. Next base: position 61,293,993 of record NC_092629.1, on the reverse strand, counting down.
GAGACAACCAAATATGTAAGGCCATTAAAGTCATACGTAAAGACAAATGAGCAAAGCGGCAAAAATACCCAAATGCCTATTGCAAGGAGGGACTGTCCCCACCACCATGACCACATACACACGGAAACCCCGATAGAGAGCAGGGCTTGAAGAATGAGGGAAATTAAAACCACAAACCGCTAAAGATCACCAACAACCGCCGCTCAATAGGGATGTCAAACTGGATTGCCCCACATGGTTACAAAGAACCACAAACCGCGAATTTTGGATATCCACCTAAATTGCCCCGCGAGGCTACAAAGAAGTGTGGTTATCCAACAAGCTTAAGCTATAAATTATCCCCCCCCCCTAGAGACTACAGGGCTTGAAGAATGAGGGAAATTAAACCACAAATCGCGAAAGACCGCCAACAACCGCCGCGCAATAGGGATGTCAAAGTAGATTGCCCATAGAAATACAAAGAACCACAAACCGCCAAGTATGGATACCCAACCAGTTTAAAAGACAATATAGCCACCGATAGAGGATAGGGCCTGAACAAGTAGAGAAATTAAAACCACAAACCGCGAAAGAACGCCAAAAACCGCCGCTCACTAGGGATATCCAACTAGATTGGCCCACAGGGCTACACAGAACCACAACCTGTGAAATTTGGATATCCAACAAATTAAAACCACAAACTGTGAAAGACAACCAACAACCGCCGCTCAATAGAGACATCCAGCTAGATTGGCCCGCAGGGCTTCAAAAACCACGCACCTACAAAGAACTATCAACCGCGAAATTTGGATATCAAACTAGATTGCCCCGCAGGGCTACAAAGAACCACACACCGAAAAGTATAGTTATCCAACGAGCTTAAACTATAAATTAACCCCGATAGAGGGTAGGGCATGAAGAATGAGGAAATTAAAACTACAAACCGCGAAAAACCGCCAACAACCGCCGCTAATAGGGAAATCCAACTAGATTGCCCTTGCAGGGCTACAAAGAACCACACACCGAAAAGTATAGTTATCCAACGAGCTTAAACTAAAAATTACCCCCGATAGAGGGTAGGGCATGAAGAATGAGGGAAATTAAAACTACAAACCGCGAAAAACAGCCAACAACCGCCGCTTAATAGGGAAATCCAACTAGATTGCCCCGCAGGGCTACAAAGAACTATCAACCGCGAAATTTGGATATCCAACTAGATTGCCCAGCAGGGCTACAAAAACCACAATCATTAAAACATAATTATCTTGCTAAGTCGTGGCACTTAGACGCTTCCGTAGTATAAGCCTTGCTACATAGTTTCAATTTGAAGTAAATCGGACTCTGTGTCTCGCTGGCATCGTCAACATTGGGTATGTGTTGTCCATATTTACATTTTCTTAGTTGCCTTGAATAATTAAAGTATATTAAAATGTATATGTATCCCTATTAACATTACAGTCACGCGCGGTAGCTGTGACCAGCAAGTTTTAAAATAAACGGCTGATAAAGTTTTATCAAATTATGTACTGTCATAAATCAAGGATAACATAATTTCAAACATCTATTTTTTGTTTTTTTTTGTACTTCATAGCCCGATGACTTTCCAAGCTTTGAGCTGCTTGGCTACATTCATAAAAAGAAAGAAAATCCACCAAAAAAATGTTGACAACGTAAAGCAGCAAGTTTAAAAAGCCCCCACCTCGGCTCACTTTTTGAAACTTGGTCCCATTTTGAATATCAACAGCAAATCGGTGTTTTTAACGTTTAAACAATAGTATCATTGTCATTAAACGCCTACTTGTTATTCGTTTAATTCAATCATTGGTCATGAACTTAATAATTATCATAAAACAAAACATATATATAAGGATATTGGCCAAGATCAACATAATAACCTTTCTGATCGTTCCAGAATGCTAACAACTTAATATCGCATCGGCACATTAAAGATACATAACACTTCTGGAAATGTTTTAAGTTGATAATTATGACAAAGATTAAATCAGTATCTTTTACAAATGGGACCAAGTTTCAAAAAGTGAGCCGAGGTGGGGGCTTTTTAAACTTGCTGCTTTCTTTACGTTGTCAACGTTTTTTGGTGGATTAGAGTCACGCGGTAGCATGACCAGCAAGTTTTAAAAAAAAACGACTGATAAAGAAGAATAAGAAGATGCACCGCGGGACTATATTTACACGAAACAAAACGCTATTGTTCTATGATATTTTTCACTGGGTACAAAATATATCTAAAACCATGCTAAATCGTATTTACTATCCAAAGTGTAATATTTTAATAACTCATTAATTCAAAAAGTTACACCAATCATACAGTCAATCCGATTGTTTGATAATAAATAAACATTCTTGCTTTATTTCACGCGGTATTTCATAGCCAAAATTAGTGGAAAATCATAGCTAATCATACTGATATCCACAATCTTTAAATCACGGCTACAGCCATACATGGCTGTCACTGTCGCACTACCTTTTGAGATTCACTTTCAAATATACCCTAGTATATTCCTGGATACCCTACATACAAATTCTGGATCCCATTAAGCCAAAAAAATCAAGTTTTTCGCAATTCTTTTATTCTTTCCGGACCACAGCATACATTCATATTAATAAATACTCCACTTTCACACGTCGTTATATCGGGTCGTTCCCGTGGCGAAGCGGTTAAGGTCCTGGACTTCTAATCCATTTATGAATTTTTGCTCAAGTTCTAAACTTCCCACCACTTTTTTTTCTTAATGTTTTATTAACCAATTTATTGTCATAAATCAAGAATAACACCATCTCGAACATCCATTGCTATTATGATATTATTTTTTTTCATCAAACAAACATGTTTGATTTTTTATTCTCATTTAGGCCTAGGCCTAGGCCTACTTTCACCATCCAGATGCTTTCAGCATGCCTGACTATCATGACATCTTCGTCATTTAAAACACATTATCATTGGCTCTGTTCACAGTTCAATCTGAAATTATATTGCAATAAATATTATAAATTGTCACAAATTAAAATCACAAACCGCGAAAGATCGCCAACAACTGCCGCTGAATATTGATATCCAACTAGATTTCACCGCAGGGCTATAAAGAACCACAAACCGCGACATTTGGATATCCAACTAGATAGCCCAGCAGGGCTTCAAAGAATCACACACCACGAAATATGGATATTCAACAGGCTTAAACTATAAATTAGCTCCCGATAGAGGGCAGGGCCTGATAAGGGAAATTAAAATCACAAACCGCGAAAGATCGCTGACAACCGCCGCTTAATAGGGATATCCAACTAGATTGCCCCGCAGGGCTACAAAGAACGACAAACCGCGAAATTTGCATATCCAACAAGATTGCCCGCAGGCTTATCGATTATAAAGAACCACAAACCGCGAAATATGGATATCCAACAAATTAAGACCACAAACCGCGAAAGATCGCCAACAACGGCCGTTAAATTTAGATATCCAACTAGATTGCCTCGCAGGGCTATAACGAACCACAAACCGCAAAATTTGGATATCCAACAAGCTTAAACTATAAATTAACTGCCGATAGAGGGCTTGATAAGGGAAATTAAAATCACAAACCGCGAAAGATCGCCGACAACCTCCGCTTAATAGGGATATCCAACTAGATTGCCCCGCAGGGCTACAAAGAACCAAAAACCGCGAAATATGGATATCCAACAAATTAAGACCACAAACCGCGATAAAATGTAATGAAATGAAATGAAGAGCCACAAACCGCGAAATTTGGATGTGCAACTAGATTGCCCCATAGGGCTACAAAGAACCACAAACCACGAAATATGGATATCCAACAAGCTTAAACTATTAATTAGCTCCCGATAGAGGGCAGGCTTGATAAGGGAAATTAAAACCACAAACCACGAAAGATCGCAGATAACCGCCGCCTACTAGGCATATCCAACTAGGTTGGCCTGCAGGGCTACAAAGAACCACAAACCGCGAAATTTGGATATCCAACTAGATTGCCCACAGGCCTATAGATTATAAAGAACCACAAACCGCGAAATATGGATATCCAATAAATTTAGACCACAAACCGCGATAAAATGAAATGAAACGAAATGAAGAGCCACAAACCGCGAAATTTGTATTTGCAACTAGATTGCCCCACAGGGCTACGAAGAACCACACACCACGAAATATGGATATCCAACAAGCTTAAACTATAAATTAGCTCCCGATAGAGGGCAGTGCTTGATAAGGGAAATTAAAACCACAAACCACGAAAGATCGCAGATAACCGCCGCTTAATAGGCATATCCAACTAGGTTGGCCCGCAGGGCTACAAAGAACCACAAACTGCGAACTTTGGATAGCCAAGTAGATTGCCCCGCAGGGCTATAAAGAACCACAAACATTCAAACACGATTATCTTGCCCAGTCGGGTCATTTAGACGCTTCCGTAGTATAGGCTTAAATATATGCGCATTTACCAGTTCCAACTTGGAAGTAAATCGGACTTACTCTCCGTATCTCTCTGGCATTGTCAACATTGGGTGTGTGTTGTTCATATTTACATTTTCTGTACATATTTACGTTGTCTTGAATAATTAAAGTATATTAAAATATATATTGATCATTGTACGCATCAGTCACGCGTGACGACCAAGTTTTAAAAATAAACGACTGATAAAGTTTTGTTTAATTATTTATTGTCATAAATCATGAACAGCAACTTCAAACATCTATTTTTCGTTTTATGGAGCACTTTGTAACCTGATGACTATCCAAGCTTGGAGCTGCTTGGTTACATTCATAAAAAGAAAAGAAATCTACCAAAAAAACGTTGACAGCGTAAAGAAATCAGCAAGTTTAAAAAAACCCACCTCGGCTCACTTTTTGAAACTTGGTCCCATTTTGAATACCAACAGCAAATCAGTGTTTTTATTTTATTTCAACAGAATACAGCGTTTCCAACAAGATTACAAGCCTACTACACTTCTGGAAATGTTTTAAATTTATATAAATATGATGAAGTTTAAATCAATACCTTTTACAAATGGGACCAAGTTTCAAAAAGTGAGCCGAGGTGGGTTTTTTAAACTTGCTGATTTCTTTACGTTGTCAACGCTTTTTTGGTAGATTTAGAATATACAGGGGTGAACACAACTGGTACCTTAATTTTTTGGCTTTATTATTGTAGTTGGCCATTTAATTGGACTGAGACCAATACTTGCCTTTGTAATGATTCACCTCTAACTTGTAATCTTGTGAGGTGTATACATGCAGCTTGCAGCATGCATCACAAATTTGCACCTTGAATCTTTTGTAAGTGTTAAATTTGTCCGTGATATTGCTGAGACCAATACTAACCTTTGTGATGACTTCACCTTCCACTTGTTATCTTGTGGAGTATATAGCTTGAGTACTGTCTGGTTGCAATCTAACGATATCTTTGTATTATCAATCTGAAATGAATTAGAAGCAATATTGGTGAAATCTATTGACAGCTTTGCAGCAGGTTTCGCATAATAAGGAGTCTGCGCATCCAGGGACTCCTTATTTTTTTATTTTGGCCATTTTGGACGCCCTAAATCACAAGTTGAAAGTGACCAAAGGGTCCGATAAAAACTGTATGGACTCCTTAATTTTACAATTGCACGGTGGCGTAAGACAGTATAAGAATCGTATAAAAAATAAAAAGATCAGTAAATCTTCCGAATCGCCAAAGGCCAACAACAATAATAATTTTGCTGGAATATTTGACCAGTTCCAAAGTTTAGAACTTCGGACAAATGGACTCCTTAAATTCTCATTGGACCCCTTAAATATTGGTTTTGCAGGTACCAAAGGGTCCAGAAAACTAAATTGGACATTTGATTTTTTGTGCTCACCTCATGCTACCCCTGTTTTGCAGTCATTAAATGTAATTCTTATATAATGCTTTTCAATAGTCTAGAGCTCTTTGTGTTTGTGTCATGCGTGAGTGTCTATTTCCCTCAAGTAAACTCAATCCATAAGGCATTAAGGTGCATTGGTGTGCGGTGATTCCAGTTCTAGCCCTGCTGCAGTCCCTCTTTGTTCTAGTTATGAAATAACTGAGCTAACTTGTGCTAACTTCTGTGCCAGAGACTAACTGCTTATTGTCTCACTTACCAGGACAACAACTCAAGGAGCTCATCCTGGCTGTGATGGTTTATTGTGGTATGTATATGGTATTGGCTTCTTAGCTGCAAGGCCCTGTTTGTTCCTAAATTCTATGGTGTGTTTTAATTAATTATAATCCTTATTCCTGTAAAGTGTGCAGAGGCTTGTGGGTTTATATGCCAGTGCGTAGTGCACTTTACATGTTGTAAATCACTGTGCTTTTTTAATATTATTTTGTATTCACTTATAGCCCATAGAGCCATTTGCACTTAATAATGTAAAAACCTGTGTATTGCACATCTCCTTCTCAACCGATGGGAAATAGAAGTGTTACTTGCTGTACATATTGTGGCTTTAACAATTACTCCTTTATATTATTACCGTAACGACTCGGGTATAAGCCCACACCCCTAAATGGCAGATTTCACTTCATAAATAGGGGTGGGCTTATAACCGGGGAAGGGCTAGTGCATGAATTTAAAAATAAGATCAATCATCCCCCATTTGTATATGTCCAATGTACCAGTAATTTCTATCATCTATGTCAATTTCTTAAAATTATAAGTGTGGAATGCTAATTATCAACTGATATTTTTCATTAATTTGATTTAAGAACTTGGCCAAAATTTAGTAATGGGCTTATACCTGAGTGCACCCTTGTTCCCAGAATGTTTTGAAAAATAGGGGGTGGGCTTATAGCCGAAGGTGGGCTTATACCCGGGTCCGTTACGGGTACTTACCATAAATAGGCATGCCTCGCTGCAATTTTCATGTATTTTTTCAATAATCTTCAATGCTATTGTGTTAGGACTGAAATGAAAATGGACAAGAACAGTTACATAACATGCTAGTGTGCCTGAAAAGCTGTGCACTATTGAACATGTAGGTAGAATTGGCAACTATCTGCTCAACAATCATAAGCAAAGCTGCCACCTAATATTCAAGGTATGGAACTCATTTTAAGGGCTCGGATAGCAACGTTTGCACAGTCATTTTTGTAGGAAGCGGAAGCACATCAGACACATCAAATTACATTCTGAATAGGAGCAGGCATAAGAATGATCTATTCTAAAAAAAATGAACATTGTAAAAAAACCCTGAAAAGTAGCGTGAACATGTCCATGTCTTAAGCATGCTCTCTGTCAGTTCTGTTAACTGTATATCTTTAGTCAGCTCCTGGATCTTGTGGAGAAGACATTGATGGTTGACTGACAACCCCAGACACCATTCCTTTCTCTTAACCTTCTTTGATTTACTGGGTGAGGCTGAGAACTTGGCTGGTTGTTGATTTGCCAGGGCCGAAATTTGTATTACGGTATATCACAAATTTAAACAAGAGCACCAATGGTGCTGTAGCTCAATTGTTTCTGGATATATAGGCATGTCATTGGAACTAATATATAATTATGTTATTGGCATCATTGTATTGTAGGTGCATAATATCACAACTTATTGTCGGCTACCATATTCAGCATTATTATTATGGACTGCGCATTTACCTAGATAGAAACAATGAATGAATAACAAGAATTTGTACTATAAACTTATTTTGACACCAAAAGGTGCTGGATTCACTGGACTAAGAAATTTTCTCCAACCCCAATGTCAAAAAGAAATCTATGCCACTGTCAATGATGTATATTTTGGTTTCTTATTAGGACATGAAGGGGAGGATTTCCAATTAAGGTGGTACAGGTGTTTAATAGAAACCCAGAAATCATCACTATATCAAAATGTGTTTTTTATTATTATATTAGTACATACATGTACTTAAGATACGATAATACACTTTTAAATTACAAATTATGTTTATGCAAATTGGATTTTAAAAAAGCTCTGAAAACAATGTGTTTTTATTATTTTCTTTGTTTTTCTTTATTTTCAAATACATTTTTTTAGACTATTTCCTAGAGCTTGGACCTACAATCAAATTGAACTGGGACATTGATCATGTTTATAGAAATATTTAGTCAAATTAATTTACACAATTTGGTACATACATTATTACAAAAACACAAAACCCTGATGTTAGCAGAGGTCCATGATATCTTCGCAAGTTCTTTAATTTGACACCTCATGTATCTTAATAAGACATTATATAGTGGAGCTACATTTTATTACTTTACAGAATTTTCCCTAATTAAATATGCAAATTAGCTAATTAATATGCTTAACATTTGAGTTAAAGTATTTTTTGTTTATATCAGTTACTTTGTACCAAGTTTAGAATTTCTGTGATCTTCACACAAAAACCGATTACACCTGTCTCACCTTAATATAAAGCAGGGCCAAATTTTTACGAGCTGCATAGTCAATAAGATAACAATAATGTTAATTGGACCAGGCTTCCCGTTAGTGTCGTCATTGCATCCAGACGCCGTATTTTACAAATTTGGGCGCAAGTTCACATGGCTAATCAAGTATTTTGCGTCCATGTCACATGCATGTGGACGAAGACAAAACTTCGAAATTTTATCACTAATTGATGATAAAAATAAGAATTTTTATTCTTTTATATTTTTAAGATAATAAAAGCCCCAAAATTTTGACCCACCTGCTAAGAATTGAAGTAAATTCTGCAATATTTGTAAATGCAATGTCAGGAAATCATGCACTTTTTGCATGCTTTCCGAACGATCGCTGTTTCATGGCCTGGGGAAGTCCCGATTGATTTGTTTACAAGCAAGTATACACTAGACTGAACATGTGCCGCTAACGTGCGGTTAATGTTTATTTAATTATTTATCACAACCTGACAATATTCAATTTTTAATATTTTAAGTTTATTTTCTCATAAATAATCTAGGTTTCCTTTATTAGTATTATTGTTACGATGAATAAAAGCAATTTTAAAGACAAAATTCAAATGATGTCCCCTTTTTTGTATTATTTGTGGCAGCGCGCTAGTTTTAGCTTTGTAGCACAACAACACGTTAATTTAAAAAAAGAAATGCGGAAGTAAAATTACGAACGAAAATTTGTTAAAGATTGACAGACTTTGCTCATGTTTTTGCACCTGTTTTTGACCATGTTTCGGACCAAAACTGACACAGAAATGAGAAAAATTACCATAGCGAATGGAGATGGAATATCACGGCGAAAATGCACTTTTATTTATTTTTAACAATCAACATTTGATGAGGTGTAGACCCGGGGTACGTGTGTATCGTCATAATCGTGAATTTCAGATGGACGCTTTAAAAATCTGTCTGGACGCAAGTTTTTGCAACCTCGTCAGCAAACTTGCGTCATTACGGACGCACATTTTTAAAACCTTAACGGGAACCCTGAATTGGACCATGTACTTATCTTGAAGACAAACATCTGGGTGAGAAGGAAAACTATAAACAATTATATTGAGGGTTTAGGACCATACACTGCAAACCCATAGTGCCTATATTTCAGCAAATCGACTAGAATTGGTTTGGTAGTAACAATGAGGGATTAATTACTAAATATAGGCACACATTTAGACCACTTTTGGGGGAGTACAATGTATACCTCAAATCCAGAGAAGATCAGACCTCAAATGTACATGTAGTTGATAAATAGACTCAAAATTAGACACTATAAGCCCAAAACAGCATAGGGTGCATTTTACACATGGGTGGCTCTAGAATAAGAAGCAAACATGGGTATCATTATGGGCTCTTATAAATCATTGCAAAGGAGCAATTTGCAGTTCAGTGAATTGCTAGCAATTAAAATAAACATGGATTTCAATGGTGATGTTATTAATAGTATTATTTGAACAGTAATTTTACATATAGTTGTACAACAATCAACATTGAATAATAGTTAGTGATCTTCAGAAAAAGTGTATTTAAACAAAACATTTGGGCTGGTAAATTGGGAGCTAGCAGACCATGAATGTGTCTATAATAGTTTCCATATTTTGTCCAGTATCAGTTTAACAAAGGCTAATACTCTATTCATATCTAAGGCGCACCATTAGATTTCCAGGGGGATGGGAGTTTTTGAAAAAAAAAACTTTGCCCACTAGTGAGGAAAAAAAAAAAAAAACTTTGCCCACTAGTGAGACAAAAAAAAAAAAAAATTTTGCCTCACTGATGAGTAAAAAAAAAAAAATTTCCCCACCCAACTTTGTATACAAATTTACATTGAAATTGAAAAAAAAATAACTTTGCCTTGAAATTTGCGAAAAAAAATTTTGTGCTCTTGGAGGCGAAAAAAAAAAAAATTCCGCCGCCTTCGGCGGTGCAAAAAAAAAATTATGCCTGACCCAAACTCCCATGCCCCCCCCCTGAGAATCTAATGGTGCGTCCCTAATCTCCAATACTAGAAGTTTTGCTGAATTTAGACGTTCTGGGTTTGCAGTGATAGCTGCTCCATAGACATTTGGGTAATTTCTGCATTCTATATTTTACACATTTTACACCTGGCAGCTATTGCAGATAGGGTTTTCTTGCCCTAACCCCCTAATGTGTACTTTATCTCTTATACACAAAATTGTAAAAACACATACCGTATTTCGTCAAATAAACGCCCCCGGGGGCGTTACATTTTCCCAAGGGGGGGCGTTTATTAGAGGTCATTTGTAGCACAACAATTCCCGTTAAAATCATTAGGTAAGCTTAAAAGTCACGCTAAAATGACGAACTATGACCTTTTGACACTGACTTTTGACACTGACTTTTGGTTCACTTCCGGGTTTCGGATGCAGATTATTGACTCTATTATCAACCATGTGAGCAACTTGGTAAGCTTACTACACAAGATAGGATGGAAATATCGTAATTTTTGAAACATCTTGGTTGAAAAAAGTGGTGGGGGCGTTTATTTGAGGGGGGGGGCGACTATTTGACGAAATACGGTATCTACATGTAGGGTTAGGTGCTTTATTTTTAAGATTATGTACAATATAGAATGCAGAAATGGTCAAATGTCTATAGGGTAGCTATTGCTGCCAGATAAGACCTTCTCCATATCATTACAACTTTCCCAACATGTTTGCCTGGCCTAATTAATTGTATTTAATTAGCTCTCAGTTTATTTACTCAGTATTTTATGACTGCTAAGCCTTTATAGTTGTTTACTGGTCCCTCCCAATTGGAAACATTACACATATTAGCACATAGTAGAACCATTGAGTTATTAGTTGGCCTTGCCGAATGTACGGCAAAGCAACCCTGAAAAGCAAACATTGAAGCAATTAAATGCAACATCTCTTTTACAAAATGCACCAGCATCGCCAGATCAAGGAGTTTGTACAGTGTTTGTAATATGATCAGCATGACAAACAGTCTGCAAAGGAGACTATTCTCTGAAATTTTATACAAATTTTCATAACAAAATGCTCCAAAAATCACACTTCCGGTCCGAATTTTTCTAGCTAAATAAGTAACAATCATGCAAAGATCGCTCCCTCAAATTACCAGCTCCATTACTCAAACGATGTAGCAAGAGAAAGTAAAAAACATAGAGAAATCTGGATCATGCCTATAGCCTCAATTTGCTTGCAAATTGAGCTAAAAAATCAAAAATATTTGGATGTCAGAAGGATATTCCTAATCCTTGTATTCAGAATGCAATTTGGTATGTCTGAAGTGCTCTTGTGTCTCACAAAAAATACTGTGCAAACGTTGATAACTGATTCCTTAAAAAGAAACAAAGTCCTGAAAAAAGCTATTCATTTGAGTGTATAATCACAGCAGAGAACCAATCACAGCAGATTGACTTTGTTGCTATGGGAATATTGGCTCTAACTGATATTTGTTAACTTACATTGAATCTTTGAGGTGCTCGTTGCCATGGTAATAACCAGCTATGGTGAGTCCATTTGCTTGACAGTATGAATCAATCTGCAAAATTTTAACATTTTAAAGGAGAATGGTTAGATTTGTTTTTGCATGCTGTACCTTACATAGCTTTACTACTACCACTCAGTTTGGGATAAAAGTAATTCCTGCCTTACCTGAATTTAGAAGGAACCAGGACTCACTTTAGTCGAAGCAGGACACACTTTTGGAAATAGTAACAGTCAGAATTTAAGCCAAAATGGTCTAATTAGAGAATAAAGGTATTGTTTTTAGCCCCTGGAGTGCACCTATCGTCTCATATAACACGGGAGACATCATTATTTTAAGTTTTTTTTTTTCGCCAAAAATAATGATGTCGCCTGAGACGATAGATGCACAACAGCGGCTAAAAACAATACCTTTATTCTCATTCTTAAACACATCAATTCAAATAAAAATATCATACAAATTTTAATCAAATTAAATCTACATTTTGCAAGGAATTACCTAGGGCTTAAAATCGATCAGTCTCGTTGTTGCTGTGCGCCTCCGATTGGTCCAAACAGCGAGTATGCGTTGGCGCTTTGCTGCTGACCCGTGTGATATCGTGTCATATCACACAGGTAAAACTGGGTAAAACCAATAAGATTGCAGGAACGTTCTCAAGTGTTTAAGAATGTCTAATGGTACAGTTCAATACGGCTATAGTCCGCTATACTTTCAACAATAATACTATGTAGCTCAAATTCTGACCTGACATTGCAGAGCAACTCCGTTTTGGTACCCGCTACACCATTTCTTATTTCTTGAGTATCTTAATTTTTATACACTGCATGGTGACGAGCGGTGGTTCAGGACAAAAAGTGTAGCCTGGTGTTGTAATCTCAATGGGCTACAGTAGGCATCTCATGACCTGTTGCCTGCTTATTATTATTACCCAGGGCTGGTACCAGCATTGTGCAGCAACAGCAAAAACATGGATCTCATACTTCCCTAAAAGTTGTGGTCGATTCTGTATGAGATCATGTGATACAGATTTCAGGGGAGTAATGTAGGGCAAGATCTGGGCTGCTGCAATCCAAGATGATGATTCACAAATTTCCGTCTCTCACACAGCATAAAAATAACGATACATAATGCTTTCATTTTGGCAGATGCTTTTTATAGCTATTAGCAGAGAGCAAATTAAGGGATTATAAAAAATGTGCGAAAGTCAAAATCTACAAAATCGCATACGGTGCACGTCGTGTGTGCCGGGTATGAATTTTTTAGAGGTCTGTGCATCGGTTATTTTGAGGGCATTGTGAAAAATCTAAGCATTTTGCCTTTGGAACCAGCAAAATGTTTAGATTTTTCACAATGCAATTAATTACCGGTACTATATCACTTTCTGTGACTGTTGTATGTTGAAAAACATACGTTTCAGCTAAAGGCTCACCGATTTACAAACCAATTATGTGAAAATGATGACAAAAATTATGGTAAATGTTCTATTGTTTTTCTTACTCATATTTATAACAGTATTAAAATAACATGGCTTCACACACTGAACATTTTTTGGTTTATAAAAAGTCCTTCATTGTAATAAGACTAGTATAGTTGCACCCTATTCGGGATCGCTCCGGGACGTCGATATCAGGTTTGAGAACCTAGCTATACATGTTAAAATGCAGGGTTTTTGGAGCCCACACTACTGCACTTTTTAATCAATGTTTTCTATGACTATCTTTCAAATAAATATAAATGTAGAATGGTCTCAACAATAGACACATTCTAAACTGCAATCCAAATACTATCGGGTGCTTGCACCGAAGGTTATTAGTTCAAATCATCCTCCAGACACGCTCCAGAAGACATGCAAATAAATGGAGTACAATACCAATCACCTGTTTAACTAGTATTGATCGAAGTAATTCTTTTGTACTCCATGTATTTGCATATATCTTCTGGAGCGTGTCTGGAGGATGATTTGAACAATGACCTTTTGTTCAAGCACTCTATTTGGCCTCTCGATCGTGAGGTGTAGTGTAGGAGAAAGTAAATTGTCACAATCTATCGTAAAAGAAACTTTAGACATGGAGAACATGTGTGCTGTCTTTGTGGGAAGTTTGTGAAGTTTGAGGTGAAGAGTTAAGTGTCCCGAGTGTCAGTGACAGTGAACGTCCAGAAACCAGCAATGCCAATCAGCCCAAAGCATTCAATATCATGATGACCGCGGCTCGCATAATTAACATGCACTGATAATGATTGTGACTGTGTTCTAGGCGAATTTGGCTGACTAGCAAATGTGTTAATTAAGGTTTGCATGGCTAACCTACTACATGTAGTCACTAACTAGCTCGTTCAGTGACCTTCACGTAGCGGTTCCGTTGTCCCACTGGCCTACTACTATAAACATAGATTGCATGGCGATCGGAGTGTTATCATGGTTATCGTCAGAGCACCTCGGACTATAGAAAAAATATTAAATTCGTGTACATCGTGTAGGTATGCCAGGCAAACCTTACGGTAACACATTTGCTAGTCAGCGAAATTCGCCTAGACCGGGGATCAAACACAATACATATATTTATATCGAAATTTCATTTTTTTCAAGAACAGGTCGGTGAAGAAAACCTACATAAATATGTTTTCTATACTTCACTTGACCCAAATACAATGTATGTGATTTTTTATGGTGATGAGACACTCATCACACATGGAATTTTAGAGGGATTTTGATAGCAGTTGAAGTTCCATTAAAAAAAAGCTGCTATCATCATGAGACTAAGATCACATCATCTAGAAACACCCCCGTAATGCTGTTTTGGGGAATTTTGCTAGCAGAATCTTTTTGATGAAAGTCGATCTTTGAAAAGATGTAACTTTGCCAAGGAAAGTGCTATGACAAAAAGGTTTTCAGTTTTGGCTTTCTTTACTCAATAAGGGCTTTAATTTGATATAAAAAACATCAGTTGCTGTCAATAATTATTGCTTTGAATTAATTCATCACCAAAATTTAAAAATCGAGAAAGGTAAATTAATTAGCAAAATAATAGATCCAGTTGGTTGTATATGATTGGTTGGCGCATTCACGTGTCAAGCGATATCGCTGGGAAGTTGAGATTTCTTCAACTTGCAAAAGCGATGTCGTTTTTGCCTCCGCGATTTGAATCGATTGATCGGCTTGACGCTCTTGAAATGTAAGTAAACATTGAGCATGCGTGAAAATTGCTTTTCTGCACATGCGATCGAGTATAAATTCAGCTTTAGGGCTTTAATTTGATATGTAAAATGATGCAGTTTGATGGCAAATTTGAATTCACCTAGCATACCTACGTTACTAACTACACACAGCGTAGTCAACGCTACTCTATCGCGATATCGTCCATATTAGTAGGGATAACCATCAAAATTTCATGTTGACCCTATTGCTACAAAAGATTGTTTCCTGAGTAGAACTAATCAACAGAAGTATTTTGGTGGTTAAATGGTCAAAATCGGTCAAAAACTTTTCGAATTATGAATTATCAAAGTTTCCCATTCTGACCGGTCATTGGAACGAAATAAAATGACAAGGTCCAAAAATAGCAGTTGGGAGCAAAATTGGCATAAGCATATATTTACCTTTATATTTCTTTATTTTAACATATTTGCAAACATGAAACAAGCATAGTGTGAAAGTATCAAAGGGGTTGCTTATGAAATGGCACTTAACTAGTCACTGGCATAACTTATTTTTTCAAACCAAGGCATTGAAATCATGCATTAAGAGGACATTTGCCAAAAATCATCCAAGATAGCCGATATGGCACAAAATCAAAATTGCACTAAGTAGGTGAACTTTTTTTTCACAACCAAGAATTTCAATGTTATTGGGTTTAATATGAGCAATTAGTAGGTGTATGTAAACCAGGGTTCACAGTTTATCGCGTTTTCGCGTCCAGGACGCTTTTTGAACTCACTGGACCCGGAAAAAGTAAGATTATGTAACCTGAATGGGTCCAGCAGGCTGTGTTTGGACCCGGAAAAAATCCCATCCAAGAAATAGAAAATGTCATCATAGATCGTCGTTGTGCCATAACCCAGCTCTCAATCGGCTCACACCACATTTTTAAACAACTTTTCATTCATAAATTACATACATGTACAATTACAAAAATCGCTGCAACATGATACACACCTCATCGCTATTTTATGCACAGATATTTGATCAGTGATACGAGGGGAACTGTGGAAGAGGTTGACTTGCGATATTTTTTCGGATCGTGCAAATATTATGTTACAATAATACTGTCAACAAAACAGGATCATTTCCTGGTGACATCGCGAAAACACGTTTTTGCAGTAGTTGTATATTTCAACCGAGCAAATATAACAAAATAACCAAATAATTAGATGATTAAAGTAGTGCATGTTATTAGGTAGTAATTGTAGTTCTTTATGAGAAAGTAGGCCGATCGCGGCAAGTCTCTTTTTACCCAGTAATTTGACTCGACTTTGGTAAGTTTTGGGTGCCGAATTCGGCATACTTTAATATTTATCGTTTGCGCCAGTACTGAAAATACATTTCCGGGTGTTTCTGAAGTTTCGTACATAAGTACAATTTGGACCCACAAAAATCAATTTGGGACCCGCAAATTTCAACTAAATGGGATCTGAATGGGTCCAGCATAAAAAAGTGGACCTGGTTATTTGAGAGCAAACTGTGAACCCTGATGTAAACAAAATCTTAAGTTTTGAAGGTCATTGACTCATTCACAACAATAGAGATTATCTTCATCATGCTCATGTGTATTCCTGTAGTATTCCTCATTCAAACCAAAGTAGCACTCAATACATTATGAGTATCTTTGTTCAAACCAATTCAATGCTTGACCTCGGAGTTACCTGCATGACTATCGCGGGCTATTTTGAAACAGTTATGGTTGCACATTCAGGTACTTCTTTTGAAAGTCCTAAACAAGGTATAGCCAGCAGCAAGTTGTAGATGTTATAGGCCTAAATATAAGAAAACGTTTAGGGTTAAGATCAGGTGAACAATACATCGAATGAGCACGAAACTTCACATTTATGTTCAGAAAGGTGTCTTCTTAACATGATTTGAAAGGAATATAAAAATTCCAAAGGAAAGCTGGTGATTTAATTTGTAACTCGAGATCTACTTGTTCAATTTTTTAACCTTTTTACAGAGCAGAGGGTATGATAGAGGTATTACTGGCAACTCTGCCAAATTACAGCTCAGTAGGCCACGTTTTTCACCTGATCTTACTGATTTGAATATTTTGTGCCATTCTTGAGCAGTGCTAAACTCAGCCACTGGCAATTAAGCGCACTGGCTGTGGCGATGGACCAATTTTGACTCGCACTTACAGAAAAACAAAATAAGTTATGTTGCTGTAATTTGCAAGATAGTTACAAAATATAATTGGCAGTAACTTCCCCAAATTTTACAGAAAAATATTGAAAAATAAAAGAATGAGATCAATTTAGAAATGTATGTGCAAGCAGTGCACAGTTGAGCTCCCTGCATGTCTATGGGAGTGTTCTAATCAAGTTGACTTGATGGTTCATTGGTCATCCCTAATATTAGTGAGGCTATCTGCGTACAACTGCTTACTTAAGTTACTACGCACTGCCACGCAAAGAGTTTGTTCAACGATGTACACGTTCTCCACAAAGCCAGACAGGGCCTCCTGGCCCTGCCGGTTGAACACCTACTCAAACCAAGCCTCGTCAATCTCGCATACTCACTCTGATTCATACCAGATCATCACTTGTGCAAAGGACTGTTATAAATATTCATATTTCCCCAAAACTATAATAGACTGGAACCAATTACCACAATCAATCATCAACATTCAAGACTCAACCAGCTTCAAAACAGCTGTGCAAGAATTCCTCAAGCAAGACTAATCACCTACGGGCGCACACCAATTCCTGCTCGTATTGTTCCGCACGGAGCGTTGTGCAGTATCCACACAGATACAGATACAGATACACGAATTTGATCATTTTTCTATACTGTAGCTGTATACTACTGTAGACTGTACTAGTCTAGTGCATGATGAGTGTAGACTGTACAGTACTACTATTATACTTATTAACATGACTAACCTGCACAAGTGCCACTTCTAACATTGGCGCTAAACCTATAGATAAGTGGAACATTGGTACACTGTCGACGAACTGCAATGTCTTGTTTTCTTTTAGTTTCTTCTTATCAGCAAGTAATACTCCATTTACTGCTCGATGCGGGTATTTGACAGCATGTAGCAGAAGCTTACAATACGCCCGATTGTTCATTCTTGTTTCGGTCGCCGCCATACTTACTCCTTCCGTAATGCAAATTGGGAAATTCCTTCTGCGTGTACGAGCACCTCCGTATTCACAGATCGTGGAGTGCTACATGGGAGTTAATTAAGGGTTTACCGTCGTAACTAAACCATTCGATCAAATTTTTTTAAATTGACATATTTTGTACATTAATATGTGTAGATAATAAATCAGTAAAAAAACAGGGGGTGCCGGACCTCACTTTTGAGCTACAGCCGTTTTAAAAGAGGTGTACATTTGCAAAAATCTCTGTACACGTCAATGGCAAAATCAGCCATTTTCTCAAAATAGACAACCTTTTGCGTTGTAGAAAAAAATTGTATCGATAAATTTTTTTTAATTTTATATATGTTATGAAAAATAAAAGCTCTGTAAATCGCGCCAAAAAAATTTGGGGTACCGGACCTTGTTTTCGCGTAAATTGACCAAAATAGGTCAAAAATGCATTTTTTCTGCGACACCATGCGTAGTTAATTGCGTACATGGATATTTTGGTGCGTACCAACGCGCTGGTATACACGCGCGATCTGATGCCGGATAAGCGTTCGTTTACGCATATGGCCACAAAAAGGAGTTGTCTGTTTACGCAGGAAAGTTTTCACTGTAAAAAAGTTACCTAAGAAGTTACCATAATAGGAACAATTATTCTAATGATGTCGATTATTAAGACTTCTTACTAATTTGGTGTATTTTGGTCATAAACGGGTGTAAGAAAGACTCCCATTTCTGCAATCTGCAAAGATAAGAATGATCAAGTTACACAAAGTGAGGAATTTTCAGCTTTCACCATGTTCACCTGACTCGATCGACCAAAAAGAGGATTTATTAAACATGTTAAAGCGAAGCGTTTGACACCATTGCCGGAAGTGTTTGACTATAAGGCCTACAATTATTATAGGCATATGCCTACTTAGCGTGCTTAGTGCCGTTTACCGAGAGGAAAACGTTTTTGGTCACAAAACCTATACGGAATTATCTCGAGGTGGATTCATATCACATAGCAGTTCAATTAAAGCAAAGTTAAACACTGAGTTGCCTATAGCTGTAGAAAAACGTTTGGCATGTTAGGCTATGATATTATTTTTGTAAATGTATGATACAATTTTTTGAAATTGAATAGTTTTGATGGTTTTGTCTATATCGCATGCATTATGAATTCAGTGCACGAAGTAGGCCTAGGTCTTTACCCAATAACACAAAATGCTTTAAAGATTTAAATGTTGGATTATAAACTTGCCGTGTGGTGCGTTTCATTATGAAACGTTCTACAAACGTATAACCTTTAATAATAGGCCTATACTATACCGGTAGTGGTTACCCAACATTTAGGCCAAAATATTATTAAAACGAATTAACCAATTTATCCAATTTATCCAACACTCGTTTAGGCCTAATGTTTAAAAAAAACCTTGATTCTGTGTTTGTTGGGTAGGCCTATAACTTCATACCATCTATTGGACCCTACTGTCGTCATGGTCGTAAGCCTACTTTGGGAGAGGGTCCAGGTCCGTTATTTTATCAGTGGAAGCACGCTGGCAAAATTTGGTTTGTAGGCCTACATGTTATATTTAAGCGGGCACTTTTCTTGCGCTCAGCAAACATTGTTTTCTTTATTTTGTGGCCCTGGGCATTGACACGCACAAAACGCATCGTTCTCTGCGATGTCTGCAACGCAACGCCGAGCACGACGCGGAGTACGCACGCGTTGAAAAGAGGCGCAATAGTCGAGTCGAATCGGGTGACGACGGAAAACCCTTAAGCTGAATTTATACTCGATCGCCGAGCGATGCGATTAATCGCTTTTGAAAAAGCGATTTGCAATCGCCGAATTTTGCGATGCATCGCCCGTCGCTTTTGCATTTATACTTATCACGGCGATAGCGATTGCAGACGACAATTAAAATATTCTAAATGCCACAAAATACATTTTTAAAACATCAGTTGCTGTCAATAATTATTGCTTTGAATTAATTCATCATCAAAAGTTAAAAATCGAGAAAGGTAAATTTATTAGCAAAATAATAGATCCAGTTGGTTGTATATGATTGGTTGACGCATTCACGTGTCAAGCGATATCGCTGGGAAGTTGAGATTTCTTCAACTTGCAAAAGCGACGTCGTTTTTGCCTCCGCGATTTGAATCGATTGATCGGCTTGACGCTCTGGAAATGTAAGTAAACATTGAGCATGCGTGAAAATCGCTTTTCTGCAAAAGCGATCGAGTATAAATTCAGCTTTAAAGCCGTAAACCCTGTGGAGGGTAAAATTAGAGGGGGGGGAGGGGGCAAGCTACGTCCTCAGCTGGACTAGCAGGATTTTTTTTTTTGGGGGGGCAAAATCAACCAATTTGGCGCATTATTAGGCCAAGTAAAATAAAAAACATGTTTCACGTCCGGTTTTTGAAAAAAAAGGAGGAAGAGGGGCTTTTTATTTTTTATCGCAAAATCGGTGTAAATACCCATAATTAGACCTGTTTTAGCATATACAATAATGCCTGGAAAAAGGAGGAGGCCTCTTTTTATTTGTTGTTCTGAGAGATAGGCCCCCTCTAACTATCACAAAATCTTATAAAAGTGTTTCTTGTATATTAGCAAGGCTATAGAAAGCATCTCTACTTCCTAGACATATTTTTTGAAAAGTTATAGGCCTAACTGAATTTCAAAAAATAAAAATAAAAATGAAGAAACCTCAAAAAAGGAAGCGGGAGGGGACGTGAAACATGTTTTATTTTTTATTTGGCCTTATGCTTTGATGAGTCCAAGTGTGTGAAAATATTGGATCCAAAACATGATAACTTATGAATTGGATGCTTTGCGCCCAATATTTATTGGTCTCGCTATGAGTTTTAAAATATTGGACGAGACATAGTCGAGTCAATATTTAAAACTCATAACTCGACTCAATAAATAGACTCAACCGATCAATTTTATATCAAAAAGTGGAAAATTTCGTAATTTTGGGTTTCATGGGGTTGGGTGGGGTGCAGGGGCGTATAGCCAGCTTTCTTGGTCAGGGGGGGGCAAAATAAAATTTTGGGGGCACAGACGAAAAAAATCGCAGTTGCATCATACAATACATAGAGACTGTATGTCTTCGAGCTTCCCGAAAAGGGCCTTATTGGGATGATGTGCGAACAAAATTGTATTTTACACTATTTTCGCCCATTATCCGGCTAAAAGGGCTTAATTGTTACAAAGTGCGCGCGTAGCGCGCACAAATTTTGTATTTTACACTATTTTGGCCCTGAATTTTGCTAGAAAAGGGGCTCCTTGCCCTTTTTCTTTTCCGGCTTTGCCCTCCTGATTTTCTCTTTCATTTTTTTGTCAGAGGGCACTTTTTCTTTCATTTTTTTTTTGTCAGGGGGCACTCTGCCCCCTGCCCCCCTTTGAGAGTTTCAATTTTGATTATTTTCCATCTCAATTTTCAGATAATTGAAGTTTAGCCTAGGCCTATATGAAATTAATGAAAGTTTTGGTCAAATTGAAAAAGTTATGAGGGCGGGGGACGGGAAACTAATAATTTCATTTCATACGGTACGGTAGCCTAATCGTCAATTAATTATCTATATTATAATACGCTATTCTCTGTTTGTCTGTTTGTCTGTGACTGCTAATGTGAGGCCACCGTAGGTCATACGGGGCTCAAACTTGGTGGGTGGGTGCAGCTTGGTATGAGGAAGACCGAGTTTATATTTTATAAGGTCAAAGGTCAAGGACGGGGTCAAGTTCAATTGAAGTCTAATTTCAAATACTTTAAATGGCAAATCTAGCCATGCCATTGTGTTGACCTTGGACTATCAAACAAATGTTTCCACGGTGACCTTTTCGTCAGACCAACGGTTAAGAGGTCAAAGGTCAAGAAAGGTAAAAATTTCAAACTGCCCCTATGAAGCTCAAACTTGGTGGGTGGATGGACCTTGGACTAACAAACAAAAGTTTCCACGGTGACCTTTTCGTCATACCTACGGTTAAGAGGTCATAGGTCAAGAAAGGTAACAAATTCAAATTGCTCCTATGGAGCTCAAACTTGGTGGGTGGGTGGACCTTGGACTAACAAACAAAAGTTTCCACGGACACGGTGACCTTTTCATCATATCTACGGTTAAGAGGTCATAGTCAAGAAAGATAAAAATTTCAAATTGCCCCTATGGAGCTCAAACTTGGTGGGTGGGTTGACCTTGGACAAACAAACAAAAGTTTCCACGGTGACCTTTTCGTCATACCTACGGTTAAGAGGTCATAGGTCAAGAAATGTCAAAATTTTCAATTGTCCCTATGGATCTCAAACTTGGTAGGTGGGTGGACCTTGGACTAACAAACAAAAGTTTCCACAGTGACCTTTTCGTCAGCCCTATGGTTAAGAGGTCATAGGTCAAAAAACAAAGATTTCAAATTGCTCATGCAGCTCAAACTTGGTCGGTGGGTGTAACTTTGGCCAAGGAAGCCCAGGTTTGAGATCTGCAAAAGCCAATAACTATGACAGCCGAGAACCGCGAAATACGGGTAACCGCCTAGTAAGCTATATTATAAATGCAAATGAATGGGTCTTTTCGTAAGAGTGGGACAAATTTTGAACCTAAATATAAAAGTTCATTAGGCCTAGGCTAGGCCTATAGGGGGGCCTACAAAAGTTTCAAAAAGTCGTCAAAATTTGAAATTTTTAGAAAAAAACAAAGAAAAATTAGCCTGAAAAATTATGAAAAAACAGGGTCATTCGGCGAGAGATTATCAGAAATTTGAAAATCTTGAAAAATGGGGTCTTTTGACTGACAAGAAAACAAAAAAGGGGTCATTTGGTGAGAGGGGATTCATTAAAACAAAAAGGGGGTCATTGGGTGAGAAGCCTCGGATTTGAAAACTGGAGGGGGGGGGGGGCAATGTGGCCGCACATCCCATGCCCCGTCATCCATTTTAGTGAGGCTCCGGACATGGAGCTCAACTTCAGTGATTCTTTAGGCCTAATTCACTGTTTTTACTTCAGCCTAATACATGTTTGTTGCCTTTTTTGGAAGCAGCATTGATAGAAAACCAAAGATCTTAAGGGGTATAATCCATGCGTGCAGTACGCGTTCGTTTCTAACTGGAATTTCTGACAAAATCTTGTCCTCGCAGTTCTTGCCGCCAAGCGCGCGTCAAACCAAAAACTGCGTGGAGTGTGCGCCGGTCGCTGGTAAGAAGTTCAGCTACGCGCGAGTATCGTGTTTTCATCGCTATTTGCCATACGATTTTTGTAAAAGAAAGAAAGACAAAAAGAGTAAAAGAAAGACAAAAAGAGTAAAAGAAAGAAAGAAAGAAAGAAAGAAAGAAAGAAAGAAAGAAAGAAAGAAAGAGAGAGAAAGAAGAAGAAAGAAACAAAGAAAGAAACAAAGAAAGAAACAAAGAAAAGGAAGGAAGAAAGAAAGAAAGAAAGAAAGAAAGAAAGAAAGAAAGAAAGAAAGAAAGAAAAGAAAAGGAAGGAAGATTAACAAAGAAAGACAAAGAGCGAAACAACAAATAAAATTACGGAATAAAGGATACTGAAAAAAAAAAAAAAAAAAACAGACCGAAGAAGGAAAGGAAAGAAATAATTAGGGAAAAGAAAGATTAATAAAATTATAACTAAGATTTAAAAAAAGCAATAGGCCTAGGCCTAATTAGACTGTGTAGGCGAGCCCATTTCAGAAATTCAAAAAATGTATGTTTCATGAAAAAGAAAATTATGCTGTAATTGAAATGGTAAGCGTTACACATCTCTCATTTGGTAACTTATAATATTTTAATATTATTATAAATAAAATTTGATAAAGAGTATAACTTCGTAATGTAATTTAATGCATACTTATTAGGCCTATTTAACTCAATTTTGTTAAAGGTTGGGCAAGAGGAAATCAATAATACGTAAAAATATTATAGGCTGTAGGTTTATACATTATTAGAAATAAAGTTAGGTCTATATTTTTTCTTAGGCATGTTGTCCATTTAAAAAGGCACAGTTAGGCCTAAGAATTTTTTTATAAAAGGCCGCATGATATCAAACGGCCTGTTATCTTATTAACTAGTATTATATGACATATTTATTTATGAAGTAGTTTTTATTTTATTGATTATAATGAAAGTATTTCAGCAGTATTTTAAGGTAAAATCATATAATTTGAAATAAATATCACATGAAATCAATTTTTTTATAAAAGGTATATTTTCACATCTAACTTACTTCGCATGCAACTGACTTTATAACTTAATAATAAAACGGTGATAAGTGGATTGAACCCGAACCCAGTTAGGCCTACAAGCCTAAAATGTGATATTTGAGTAATTCTAAAAATGATAAATAACGGGATCCGTCTATTTTAAGTCCATAATTAAAGGCCTATTCAGTAATCTCAAAGCTGCAGTGAAGGTGTAAAAATAAAAAATTAACATATAAATTGCCTATATGTCATTAAAATTGTCATGCGAAGCAAAACAATGAGAAAAAAAGGCAATATTGACATAGTTCAAATTCAATTTAATTTGAAATTACAGATTCATGTAAAATGTCTCATTTTGTTTGTTGGCTTGAAGAACTTCGTATTGAGTCATAACCTAATAGATACTTTGATATCAAGAGGGTTACAAAACCGAACGAAAATCACCTCCATGGTCATGTTGCAGGTGTTTGCCATATCACCTGCATACGCGGACAGTTGAGCGCGTATGAGCTGCGACAAGTTTTCGCGAGTGACGCGCTATATATGTCACACTGGTATTTTGAACCAAAAAATATGCCATTTATGCTCAAATTGCGAAAAAAATAACTCCGTGACCCCGATTTTTTATTAGCTTTAATGAAATATCTTATCAGTGCGCATATTATATCAAAAAATAAGCAAAATTGTTCGGGTAGATTTTTAGTTATAATCGAAAACATGTCTAAACTTTCCATTTTCCCATAGACGCCTGTACTAATTTTTTCCCAAAAACAGCCTTTTTAAAATGGTTATTTTCTCGAAAACTAACTCCGTGACCCCACTTTTTTATTTTAGATATTCGAAGTATATCGATGAAATTTAATTGGTACGAAGTTTAAGAAAAATCGTTCGGCGGGATCTTGTATGGACTATACCCCTTTTAAATTACAGTTGACTTGATCTTCTTTATAACCGGGTTTATAAATACCCCGTAAATACCATGATAGGCCTTCACACCACTACTGAATATAAAATTTCTGGGAGTAATGGTAAAATCCTCCGCCCCCTCGTGTAAATAATGACCCATCCCTTACTTTATACAATTATTCAGAGATTTTCGGGCGTATGATATAGTCCCTGAGATTTGTCCTGGCCGTGGCCGCAGTAGGCGTAGCAAGTCCTTCTAAGCCTATGGACATGGAGCCCCGCATGGAGCAGTTCGGGGCCTATTCATGTCCTTTTATATCCGTAATTCCGTAGGCCTTCTGCTCGGGGTATACGTCGAACAACTGAATACATGCCCAACGTACGGACCCAATATATTTTTGTAAACATTTTAGGCCTATAACAAAATGTATGTATTTTCGTACAATTGTACAACTAGGCCTATCGTTTCTACCCTATGACCTATAAAAGTTACCTGTTATCAAAGTGTCCGCAAAAAACTGGTCATCGCAAGTATCTTTGATGCTGAAAAGTCACGATATTCACGCAGGGGCAGGCCGAAAACCTTACCTCGATCAAGAGCTGTAGGCATTCTTGTATTGTTTGTAAAATGTTTTGTCAAATAAAATACATCTTTAAAATATTATGTGTTCATTTATCTTATTTTTGTCACTTTCTGTTTATTACAAGTAGGCCCTAATCAGAAAATATCATAAAAAAATATTCAATAAATATCGATTCATCGTATCGTGCCCCTGCTGGTTTGATTAATTATTAATATAGCGCCACCACTTTTCCCGATCGAACCTTTCATAAATCACTATATACTTGACATGATCAAGATGAAAGACGGCCGAATCTACTTAATATTCATAATGACATTTCGAGATTAATATTCATATTCACATTGCGGACCAATCAGAATACTTCGGTGTAACGCATGATCGATAAATGATATATTATTCATAAGTAGTGTTTATTTCCGCATATAGACCTTTTTCTGATGACGTCACCTAATCGATATTGGGGTCTGAGATGTAAACAAACAACACGTGCGTTTCTCACGTGTCCACGATGTAAAAACACCAAATATTGCGTATTTTCTCCTCTGTTTTGTTATATTTCACGTTAGCTAACATAAAATAATTGTTTACGGGAACTGTATACTAGTTACCTTTGTTCCAGTTAGTTTTTATGCCATAAAATACTAAAGATACGGAAAAACCGCGATGCTATTTAAAATTCAATCTTTGTTTTGTTTCACAATTTTGTTTACTTTTTACGCCGTGAAGAACTAAACGCGTACTGCGAGCTGGCAATTCCGCGCAGGACGCCTAGAGTGGCGCAAAGTTGATCGCGCGAGCCGGCGCGGTATTTGCGTTTGGGTGCTGATGACTCGAATGCTGGACCCCAATATCGATTGATTGATGACGTCTGAGAAAAAGGTCTATTAAATTTAATATGCGGAAATAAACACTACTTATGAATAATATATCATTTATCGATCATGAATATGCATGTTATCATGATCCGATTGAATCGTATCGTGTTTTGGGCGTTTACTACGTGTATATAGTGTCGCGAAAATCAGAAAAGTGGTGGCGTTTCGGAAGGATATTTTTCTCAGGGGGAGAGAGGCAAGTAAATGAATACCATTTTAAAACGATCATTTACGGTGGAATTAACAATATTTTGTTGTGTCTTTTAATTATAAATTTATTAAAACATCAGAAAGAGTAAAAAAATCAGACAGATTCACACATAATATATGTTAAAAACGTATTTTATTTCACACATTGTACAAATATCACAAACAATACAAGAATGCCTACAGCTCTTGCCTCGATCGTAAAATCCAGCCCATGCATGTCATAAATAATCAGGTTAGACGTACTTTACTGGCGGGTCACATTAATTCATACCGTAAATTGATTGGCTAACGATTGCGATGAATGGCGTTTGCAACCAATCACAAAACGGGTTACAAATAAATAAGGCGCCCATCGGAAATTTTGTGTGACGTCATGCCACGAGGTAGCCGGAGGCTTCGCTTTTCTGCTAGCTTTAAAAGCGAGCGAGTGGTATAAAGTCAGTTTCACAGCTGTGATTTATGGAGCATATCATAAAATCTCTGCAGCTCTGAGCACATACACAGCGGATTTGACAGATAAAAATGACATTTGCAATTCTGAGCAACGGGATTCCATGAAATTGAAGATTATGTAAGTTATTCTACAGGATCGGTAGGCCTAATAGGCCTAATTAACAGCTGGTCTGCAGTATTTGAAGTGCATATTGAAGTTTGTAAGTTTGTGACTTCGTACGTTATGTGCAACAGGAAGCTTAAATTGGCACGCTTTCCTGCAATTTGTCTGTCGCTTACGAAAGTTATTGGGAGTTCAGGGCACGTCACACCGAGTGTGACGTGACCTCGCTGGGCATATGCTCGGGGCACACCGTCATCATCCCTATATCTTCGTGTTAAAAATTGCCGTGATAGTACGATGAATCCTCACGTTTTTCAACAACTACGCATGGTGATTTTATTCGAGATAGGCCGTGCAACTCAGGCTAAGCATACAATTTGAGATTTTGAGCGCCTGCCACACTGTTTCTATTCTATGTTTTACGATTTTCGCATGATCAATATATGGCTGGCCGTAACCGCCACAACGTGGAGCTGCTACGCGTAGCTTACTTTTCGCTTCGCGGAGCTAAATTGACCAATCATGTTAGATCTTTTCATTACGCGGAGCCAGTGGATGCATCCTCGTTCCAGAGAGAAAACTCTTGCCAAAATTAATGTTTACTATGGGGATTTTAAATGAATCGATTGTAAATAAACCACGACCAGTTGTAGGGGAAGGTGGGGCATAACGGACCCCCGGGGCAAAACGGACCCAACGGAAAAATAGGCCTTGGCAATACTGCCGTCTATGCAAATTATATTGAGGAACACAAGTATGGCCACACAGATTTACAACAAAAATTTGATCTGAAACAATCTACTGACATCCGAGCAAGATCGAGTCAAAAAATTACAACCTGTCTGACGTAAGATATGTAGATTTTTAATGCGCGGAAATTTTACTTCATTAATATCGGATTCCCAAATAATTGTGTATATTGTAAACACTAAGGTACTAGCTTTGAGCTGTATGAACTGCATGGCCTATATGCTACAATGTATTATGCATGCAACCTATTCCTAAAAAATCAGGTATGGGGCAAAACGGAACCCCTAGTGTGGGGCATAACGGAACAGGGTTCCGTTTTGCCCCGGGCGTTTTGTGCCACAGATGGGTTCCGTTTTGCCCCAATTGGACATAGCACGTCTTAACGCAAGGAAATGTAGGCGTTATCTAGGGGCCTACTCGAGCATGGTAAACACTTCGCTGAAACATAGGCATATTAAACTAGGCCTACAGATAGAATTAATGATTAAAAGTTAACTTACTCCAAAGAGATGGGTAGGCCTACTTAATATTTCTTTCTAATCAAATATTGGTCATACATATTATAGGCCTACTAGGTCTATAAGAAGTTAACCACTCACTCCACAGAGATGGTAGGCCCACTTAATATTGTAACTGAATATAGGCCTACATATAACTAGGCCTAGGGCCTACCGATGGAACTACTGATATAAGTTTACACCCAGGGTGCCGTTTTGCCCCATAGGGGTTCCGTTTTGCCCCGATAGTGGGGCAAAACGGGTTTTTTTTGTTGAAAATATTTCTTCATTTTTATAAAAAATTGTAAGATTCAAGTTATATTGGTTAATGGTATATTAAAGTTAAATACAAACTTCAACTGAACATATACTTTTTACAGTCATATTACTTATGGTGACGTCACAGAGCATCCTCGAAGTTAAGTGTTCCGTTATGCCCCACCTTCCCCTACAGGATCAATACCATTGTTTGATTAGTGTATAGTCAATGTTACCTTGCATGCATGTGTCATGTGTGTGGCGTGTTTGTTTGTCTACTGTGTCAGGCCAGGATCACTGACACCCACGGTACTGATACTCTCATACTAATCACGGTGATCATATTGTTGAATGTTGTTGACTTAAAAATAATCATGATGCAGTCATGTCTACAGTAGAACTCACCACGACCTTTGAAGGACTTAAACCCTATTAAAAGCTATTAAACCAAGATAACACTCAATGAAAACGGCGCAACTATGTTACATCAGATCTTCTCTGGTTAAATACACACTGCACTTGTGTCTGTTATACCTGTGCAATGAGCAATGAGCTGGTATTATAGTTTCAGTTGGGTGAACGATTATTTATAGCGAACGCAAGGTAACAATACTGTGGGCTTTTGTTTACGAAATGAGACAATAGTCTGCTTATTGTTAACCAGCGTTCTTGAAAATGAGAAGCTTAATGACTTAACACGGTTTAGAAATAATTTCTTCATATTTTTTGGTACAAAAGTAGACCTACCAATATTTCCAAACACCTAAATTAGCTAAAAATTTAGGACATGTTGCAAAACTATATTTTCTAGAATTTCAGAGAATACTTTAAATATTGGCCGGTTATTTTTTACACAGTAGTGACGTCAACTAGGCAATGGCCTATACTTCTAACATACACTATTTGTAGAGGTCACGCGTCAATGGTGAGCGCACTGAGTATTGTGTATAGGAAAACGGACAGTAACTACAGTATGTATGGCCTACTACTAGTATATAAAGTAAATCCGAACTGGTTTGCAGTTTGCTGAAGGTCGAATTCCGCAGGGACACCGCGCAAGTTATACAAATTAGCTCCCGGCGATACACTGCAGATCGCAGAACTGTGTGCATAGTTTACCACCACTCTGCCTAGCTATATAGTTATGTACAATACTGTATGAGTTTCTTATGAGTGCATGTCCATCTTAATAATAAGTCAGTTCGTACTTTTCATAAACTACCTTTTGAATCATAACTTTCGTGACCGAGGATATCTTGCAACTACGTGACGCTCGTCTGGCAAATTCTTAATGAATAAATTCGCTTCACGTAATGAGTAAGTCGTACTTAATTAGTCAGTTTTACCTCCGAGTAATGAAAAACTCTAACATGATCATGATTGGTCAATTTGGCTCCACGGAGCAAAAAGTCAGCTACGCGTAGCAGCTCCACGTTGTGGCGGTTGCGGCCTACCATATCAGTATCCCATATGATATTTCTATTGCAAGAAAATTTTATTTGTTGTCAGGTTTTATCTTAAATACACTAACTGGAAATTAAATACACTAATTAGTGAGGACCGGTATTTTGCTGTGGATATGTTTAACTGCAATTTGCGGGTAAAAATTTGAAATCCTGAGTAAAAATTTTGATCATATTCAACTCTTTGAGAAAAAATTGATATAAAAGAATGCATGTAAAATCCAGCTGCAATACAATGTACATAAATATTGACACACTATCACTCTCTTTATTTACGGCAATAATAGAATATCGATTTCAATCGAATTGAATACGATGCTCAGTTTTGAGTTTGTAGTTGACTACTAAGCGACCTAAGCGATCGATTGCTAGCCAATCAGATAGAACTCCTTTTCTTGCGTTCGGTGAAATACCAGTCGCCCGTCGCTCACCAACGGAGTATTAAATTTCTATTTATCGAATAGGAAGTCGACACTGTGCGGGGCCCCCTGAACTCGGGGCGGCGGGGGCTTTCCACCGGCTTGCAACGCCATAGAGTGGCCGTAAACAAATGAAATGAATGAGAAGAAGGTAAGCTTAATAAAATAAAACGGTATTGTAATCAGTGGCGGCGCCAGGAATTTTTTTCGGGGGGCATTAGGGGGGCAAAGTGAATTTTCTGGGGGGGGCAAGAGTTCTGACTGCATGCCCCCCGTGGCGCCGCCACTGATTGTAATCTGATGGCTGGACCTAAGGGAGTGTTCAGAAATACTCTGGTGGGGGGAATATGTAAGGGGGTCAACAAATTTTAGGAGTTCTGAATAGGGGGGGTTAAAAAAGTTTTGGGTGTATGAACAGGGGGGGTTAAAAAGTTTTTCGGCACAAGGCTACAGGGGGGTGTGTGAAAATTTTCTGCGCGCTGCGCGCGCAAATGTTCCCATATTGAACCAGACCAAAAGTACATTTGATCCAGTATTAAAAATTGATGTCTATAACTTAATTTTGAGGTTTGTGTCAGTTCTGTCTGGTCAGCTCTTTAAATCACAAAAAGCTGCAAATTCTTTGCTCTTCTTTAGTGTTGACAATTTTTACAATAATGTTTCAGGTTGTACAGATTATTCATTTATTATCACTGATACAACTAAATTATGTTGTATATAGGCGGAGGAAGCTTGGAGAACCGGGCCGGGGTACATGTCCTCCCCCCCCTATTTTTTTTCCATGGGGGACATCCCTAAAAATCCTTAAAGAAGAAAAAAATAAAGCAATAATTGCACCATGTTTTGGGCCCAAATAGGTTAAAATTTTGCGCTTCATGATCACACGAACTGGCCCATCAATTTATTTAATAGCAAAACACACCATTTCGGCAGTAGTGTAGGCAGGGGGCAGAAGGGCCCCTGACAAAAAATGAAAGAGAAAAGTGCCGCTCTGACAAAGAGTGAAAGAGAAAATCTGGAGGGCAAAGAAAAGGAGCAAGGAGACCCTTTTCCATATAAATCCAACCCGATTGTGGGCCAAAATAGTGTAAAATACAAAATGTTTGCACGCTGTGTGCGCGGACTGCACACATTGTTACAATAAAGGCATTTTCATCCCATCATGGGCGAAATACACAATTTTTGCATGCGTTTTGTCCCAATAAAGCCTTTTTTTGAAACTCAAATACATGTACAGTAAAAAACAAAACCGGTAGGCCTATATGTATTTGCAACTGCAATTTATTTTCTCGTCTGTGCCCCCGAAATTTTATTCACCCCCTCCCCCCCGACCAAGAAAACTGGCTACGCCCCTGTATTTTGGGCTAAATAGTCTTGTTTTTGCACGCTTCGCTGCAACAAAAAGTCCCAGTAAACATAGGCGTAGATCCCGGGGGGGATGGCACATTCAATCATCCATTATGTTGACGCCTGTATGTGTGATTCTGACCAAATTAAGCTCATATTTAGCCATTTTAGCCCCCAAAGTACACATTTTTGGGCGGTTCGCTCGTATGTAATCCACTTTTAGGCCGTATAAAATTAATGTTTTGGTTCTCGTCCAGAGGATTTTCATGAATTGATGAGGGAGGGAGGTGTTTTTTTTTTTTTTTTTTTTTTTTCAATGTAAAATTAGCATTGTCAGTAGTTTTTGGTCTTCTCCAACAGTGCTCGTGGAAACGATGAGGGCCTTTTTTTTTTTTTTATTTGAGATTCTGAGGGATAAACCCTCTAGAATACCACAAAAAGACTTTGAAGTGATGCTTGTTCTCTAATAAACTTATTTATAAGTATGAAAATTTCAAAAAACANTCCAAAGTCTAAAANAATTGAAAAAAAAAAAAAAAAAAAAAATCTGACAAATCCCAGAAATTGAGGAGGGAGGGACGAGAACCAAAATATTAATTTTACACGGCCTTATATCAAATTTCATTCATTTAGCTTCCAAATGGCAACAATTTTAGCGTTCTACTTTAAAACATTTCCACAATTCCACATACATGTATTCTATATCAATGACATGCGTACAATTTCATTGCACTTGAATACAAATTTTAGTATCATTAATGCCATATCATTTGAATGGTAGTAGAATTGAAGTAGAATGGTATATTATGATGGGGGGGGTCAAAATAGTTTTGAACCTATATGAGGGGGGGGGGTCAAAAAAGTTTTAGGTCCATTAAGAGGGGGGTCAAAAAAGTTTTGGGTTCATGAAGAGGGGGGGTTAAAAAAATTTTCGACATGAAAAAAAAAATTTCCAGCCCCCCCCCCCACCAAAGTATTTCTGAACACTCCCTAAGTTGCATGTTTTGGGAGGCCCTGGGCCAATAGACTGCGGAACTCAGTCTTCCATGATAGTCTTCATTTATCTATTGGTCGTTATATGACCCAACCCAAACTCACTGTGAGCATTGGCGGTGCTACTCGGGAGGCACCCCAAATATGGCCCAGTTTTCCCCCACTTTTGAGGGGGGCTTTGAGGCACGAGCCTCCCAGGGTAAAAGCAGGGGGCAGCAAAAAAGAAGGGGCAGCGGAAGAGAAAGGGGCATCAAGAAGAATAATTAAAGAAAAAAGGGTAGGACTGATGGGGCGACAAGAAGAGGAAGAGTTAGGCCCCCTATCAAGGAAAGAGGGCGAAAAATGATGGGAAAGTAACAGGGCTGTCAACTTTTGGAATTGCTTAGCGTGAGATAGAGGCGTAGGCCTACCAGGATTTGCTGACTCAATGTTCATTTTGTACCATGATTTTTGAGCCACGGCGCTCGAGAATGTGAAAAGGGGGGGGGGTAAGAGCAACAAATTATTCATGACGATGCGTGACATTTTACTCATTTTCCAGCTTTTTGCATGAGATTTACTACCTAGGCGTGAGATTATACTACCTTTATGAATATTAATGAACTGATAGCATATTTTGCTTTTCATTAACCCATTTTATGGTTTAATCGCATCTAGGCGCTTTCTAGAGTCTATGGTGGATTAGATATGGTGGCTTGATGTGTTGTATAGTTTTTGTATCATGTTATTTGCATTTTTATGAATATTAATTAGCTATTTGCATAGTTTGCCTACATTTTCATTAATCCAGCTTTTATGATGCACAGTGGATGAATGAAAATGTAAATGCAATAAATAATGGATCAACTTCAAATTTGGGTTGGTGATTGGATATCAATTATACTACAACGCCAGTTGATTCATAGTTGTGTGCCCTTAAGGTGCACTGAGCCTGGATGGGCTCTCTCTCTGTCTCTGCACACTCGTGGAAGCTACATGTGCCTGGTTGTGATTATCACATTAGATTAATCCCTAATCTTTTTATTGGCGTGGTGACAGCTTGGATTCGAAACCAGTCATCTCTGAAGTCTCTCAGCTGACCTTCCTGACGAAATTGGTGGTCATCTTGAACCCTAATTGTGTGATCTTTCACAAGACTGTGAGCGACCAGTAAGCTTAAAACAGTAAGCTTAAGCCTGCAAGGCTGCATATTAGCTTTTATTCTGGTTCACATACACGAGTGTAAAACAATCAGCAATGGCCACAACACATCGTGCGCCGAAGCAATGGCCTCTAACAAAGAACGAAACAATAAACTCATTTGAAAGCTGGAAACATAACCTCCAGTATACACTGTCATTAGACCCAAGCTTTTCTCCCTACTTGGTTGAAGGAGCGGTATGGGGCAAAAGTCAAAAACTTCCCTCTTCGAGGTCTCACTAACGACGGTGAGGACATACAGGAAGCCCAAAGGAAAACAGCAGTCCAGAAAAATGCTGCATTGGAGCTTATGCTTGGACAAATAGCCAACTATTGTCCAATTATCTCACGAAATACAATACTCAAAAACTGCACCAGCCTGAAAAAGATATGGCAAGCCATCCGTCTCCATTTTGGCTTCCAAACAACAGGTGGCCACTTCCTAGAGTTCAACAATATTACCCTTGGCCCTGATGAACGGCCAGAGGACTTGTACCAGCGTCTAGTAGCATTCACCGAAGACAACCTCATGCGTGAAGGAGGCGGCATCAGTCACCATGACCAAGTCATCGATGAAGATGAGGAGATTACGCCTACACTCGAAAACTTTGTAGTGTTAATGTGGTTGCGTCTTATAAACCCTGATCTGCCCCGATTAGTAAAGCAGCGGTACGGTACAGAGCTAAGATCCCGCACCTTGGCTTCTATCAAAGCCGAAATTTCTCAAGCTCTGGATTCGCTCCTGGATGAGCTGAGCTCAAACGATGCTGCTCGCAGCATGCGCACTAGTAGTCAGCGTAGACCGATGCCTAAATTGAAAGCTAAGAAATCATTTGGTAAATCCTGCCCTCTGTGTGAGCAAGCTGGTCGGCATGACCATGCGCATTTCTTAAGCGAGTGCTCGTACCTCCCTGAAAAGGACAGAAAATACCTGGCCCGCGCTCGTCAGCTTAACATCCTTGATGATTGTGACAGCGACTCAGATTTAGCATGCGCCTTTGTTGACCAATCTGACCTTAGTGCGCAGCCCAATGTTCAGACAGCGCTGCGAATTCATGTTGATCAGTCTCCTTATGTAGATGCATTCCACAAGCACCATGCGGTCCGCATCACCATTGACAGTGGATCCACTGGTAATCTCATTCGCGAAAACACTGTCCAACGATTAGGATGCCCCATTCATCAGAGTTCGCAGTCTGCCCGTCAAGCTGATGGGTCATCCCCTCTTAAGGTAGTTGGGGAAACAACCCTCA
Organism: Amphiura filiformis; assembly: GCF_039555335.1. Lineage (NCBI taxonomy): Eukaryota > Metazoa > Echinodermata > Ophiuroidea > Amphilepidida > Amphiuridae > Amphiura > Amphiura filiformis. The sequence continues at coordinate 61,258,352 of NC_092629.1, read as the reverse complement.
CCTTTACTCGTGACAGACACTCCTTTGTCTTTAAAGGTCTAGTTGTTAGAGACCTTGACGAAGAAATCCTTGCAGGTATTCCCTTCATGAAATGCAATGATGTCGCAATTCGCCCTGCTAAGAACCAAATCATCTTGACAGATGGTACAATTGTCACTTATGGCGCCAACAAGAGCCCCAAATCCCAGCACACTGTTCGTCGTGCCCATATACTTCGTGGACCTTCTCAAAACACTACCATATGGCCAGGCTCATACGTTGAGGTAAATCTCCCTGCAGACATCGTTGAATCAGATGCTACTTTTGCCATTGAGCCCCGTGTTGATACCCCGCTCGGTAGGTTCCTACCGCCCAAACAAGCCTGGCCCAAGCCTGATGTAATCACAAGTATTGCAGGCAGGGTTCGCATTCCCAACAATACTGGTGTGCCACTTGTCATCAGAAAGCATGAACATCTTGGCCAGATACACACTGTTTTTCACCATCACTAACTTCTAAGCCATCACACACTGCTGCAGCAGCATCAGTCAATGTCCCAAAGCCCAGTTCACCGGTTAACTACTCAGCTGCTGTTGCCCTTGACCCAGATGGTATACTTGGCACTTGTGAGCAATCCAACTTCCGCAGTCTTCTCGATGAGTACGATGAAGTTTTTGACCCTAGTTTCCCAGGTTACAATGGTTCTATCGGCCCTTTCAAATCTGTGGTTAATATGGGACCGGTCCAACCCCCCCAACGCAAAGGTCGTCTCCCATTGTATGCACAGGATAAACTCCAAGAGTTGCAATCAAAGTTTGATCAGCTTGAAAAAGCAGGCGTCTTTGCTAGACCTGAAGATGTCGGTGTGTGTGTCGAATACCTTAACCCGTCCTTTCTTGTCAAGAAGCCTAATGGAGGCTTTCGTCTGGTTACTGCATTTGCTGATGTCGGTAGATATAGCAAGCCACAACCCTCTCTAATGCCCAATGTGGACTCAACATTGCGTTCAATTGCCAAATGGAAGTATTTGATTGCCAGTGACTTGACTAGTGCTTTCTACCAAATCCCTTTATCCCATGAGTCCATGAAATACTGTGGTGTTGCAACTCCCTTTCGTGGGGTGCGTGTGTATACACGGTGTGCCATGGGTATGCCAGGTTCTGAAACAGCCCTTGAGGAACTGATGTGTCGTGTCCTTGGTGACCTCTTAGAGAAAGGTGTCATAGCAAAACTCGCTGATGACTTGTACTGTGGTGGTAATACTGTGGATGAACTTGTTGAGAATTGGCGTCAAGTTTTGCAAGCTTTGTCTAAGTCTGGGTTACGTCTTTCTGCTTCCAAAACAGTCATTTGCCCCCAAAAGACAGTAATTCTGGGTTGGATTTGGTCAAATGGAACCCTTTGTGCTAGCCCCCATAGCATCGCCACACTTTCCAGCTGCTTGCCTCCAAGCAAAGTTGGTGGCATGCGGTCCTTCATCGGTGCATACAAGGTTCTGGCCCGTGTCATTCAGAATTGTGCCAGTCTGGTAGCCCCATTAGATGATGCTATTGCAGGGCACCAATCAACTGAAGAGCTTACATGGTCTGATAGTCTGCATACTGCTTTTCACAAGGCTCAAGCAGCACTGTCTTCCGCTAGGGCAGTCACACTTCCCCATCCCAATGATCAGCTTTGGATCATTACTGATGGATCCGTGAAGAAACATAGCATTGGGTCGACATTGTATATTTCCCGCAATGACAAACTCTTCCTCGCCGGGTTCTTCAGTGCTAAATTGCGTGATCGACAGCCAACATGGTTACCCTGCGAAATTGAGGCGCTGTCTATTTCTGCCTCCACCAAGCACTTCAGTCCCTATGTTATTCAGTCCAAACACAAGACATGTATCCTCACTGACAGCAAACCTTGTGTTCAGGCATATGAAAAGCTCTGCCGGGGTGAGTTTTCAGCCAGTCCTCGCGTGTCCACATTCCTCTCCACTGTCAGTCGTTTCCAAGCATCTGTTCGTCATCTTGCAGGATCAGCTAACACCCCTCAGACTTTGCTAGTCGTAATGCCCCTGACTGCACTGAGCCCACTTGTCAAATATGCTCCTTGATCCAACGTGAAGAGGAAGCAACTGTCCTTCGTGTTTCCGCACATGACATTCTGACCGGGAAAGCAAAGCTACACTGTGCCAGCAAAGCAGCCTGGCATGCTATTCAGCAGGAATGCCCGGATCTGCGACGAACACATGCTCATCTGGTTCAGGGCACTCGCCCTTCAAAGAAAGCTACTTCTGTCAAAGATGTGAAGCGCTATTTGCAGGTTGCATCTATCGCTAGAGATGGCCTACTTGTTGTTCGTCGTGATCAACCATTGTCCCCAACTCGCGATTGTATTGTTGTTCCCAGACAGGTCTTAAATGGTCTTCTCACTGCCCTGCACATCCAACTTGACCATCCCTCCAAACATCAGCTCAGTTTGGTGACCCAGCGTTACTTTTATGCTCTTGATATGGACAAGGCTATTGATCAAGTGACATCAACTTGTCACCAGTGTGCTTCTCTGTCCAATGCCCCTAAGACATTGATCGAGCAGTCCTCAAGTGACCCTCCCGATGCAGTTGGCATTTCTTTTGCAGCTGATATCCTGAAGCGTAGCCGCCAGCTAGTCCTTGTGCTGCGCGAAACCTCAACGTCCTACACAGCTTCTTGCATTGTCGAGAATGAACAACATGGCACGTTGCGTGATGCCCTGATTCAATTGTGCATTGAACTTCGTCCACTTGATGGCCCCCTGCAGTCATTCGTACTGACCCAGCACCAGGGTTTGTTCGACTCGCCAATGACAAACTTCTCACACGTTACCATCTATCGGTTGAGATCGGTCGTATTAAAAATAATAACAAGAATCCTGTTGCTGAGAAAGCCATTCGTGAGCTTGAAGATGAGTTGCTCAGACAAGATTCTACAGGTGGTCCGGCTACAGCATTATCACTTGCCATTGCTACTGCAGCCCTTAATACTAGCATCAGATCCCGAGGTCTTTCAGCCCGTGAGATGTGGTTTCAGCGAGACCAGTTTACCAATGAGCAGGTTCCTTTCACTGATTGTCAAATGATTCAGGCCCAACATGCCTTGCGAAAAGCCAACCACCCACACAGTGCTCATTCAAAGGCCCCATTAGCCTCTGCCTCCCCAGCTGCAGAGTTGGAGGTTGGTGATCTTGTCTACCTCTACTCAGATCGCAAGAAATCTCATGCTAGAGATCGCTACTTACTCACTACTATCGAAGGCCCATGGTGCAACATCCGCAAATTTGTGGGTTCTCAGCTTCGGAATACTTCTTATCGTATCAAGAAATCTGAGTGCTTTAAGGTCCAGTATTATCCTGACCTGGATTCTCGTCCCTTTCCCAAGTCGTCTCCACCCACCGAGGATTCCGAGTTTGTTGAAGTGCTCCCTGAATGTACTCCTCCAGAGCCTCCTTTCATACCTGGCGAGTTGTCCACACCTGCTACTTGTGACCCCTGCCCAGGAATGCTAATCACTCGCACCCCAGTTCTGAGTCAGATCCTCGCGATCCCTTGCGCGATAGCGGTCATAGCTTCAGCAATACCTCCGGTTTGGTTGCACAGTCTAATCCATGTACCGGTAACAGCAGTGAGGTTAGTGAAAGTATCCCCCAAGCTAGTATGGTTGGCCCTGAGATCATGCCACCATTGCTCACACAAAGGCGTTCCGCGCACCCTCACAAACTTCCTGAGCACCTGAAAGACTATGTGTTAAACTAAATGGACAGGTCACTGTGTACTATGACATTAATCCATTATCGGTGTCCTCCTATATGGTCACTTCATTGAACTTTGAACTGATTTACGTATGTCATTTGGAATTCTAAAAGAAAACTCTGGAACTGACGTTTACTTCTTTGAACTTTGAACCAATTTACATTCATGTTGAATGTCAGTTTGTCATTGCAGACAAAAAGACTCTTGAACTGTTGATGTTATTGACTGTTGGCACATTGCCTATTTTGAGTGTTCTAAACCAACAGTGTCTTCATTCACATAAGCTGTTAGATTGGTTTCTGCAAGTCAGTTGTTAGTAGTAGTTGTTTAGTAGTGTTATCCTCACTTCCTTGTGAGGAAAGTGATCTTTTTTCTTTCTTTAAAAGACATAAAGAGAGAAAGAGGTAGTTACGCCAGTTGATTCATAGTTGTGTGCCCTTAAGGTGCACTGAGCCTGGATGGGCTCTCTCTCTCTGTCTCTGCACTCGTGGAAGCTACATGTGCCTGGTTGTGATTATCACATTAGATTAATCCGTAATCCTTTTATTGGCGCAATACAATACAATATACAATACAAAGAGCATTTGCGCCATTTCCATAAGGCTCAGAGCGCTTACAAAATACCTTAATACCTTAATATTACAACTTAAAACTACATTTTGAAAGGTGCATCTTAAAAATAATACAAATTACAATATCAATAAGAACATGTTATGGGAACAAATAAGTTTTAAGCGCTTTTTTGAATGCATTTGTTGATGAAGATTGTCTAATATAGACAGGTAGCTTATTCCATTCTTTTGATGCAAAAACTGTAAAAGTTCTATCACCAGCTAAGACTCTAGTCATGGGATAGTCAAGACAAAAATAATCATCGCACGATCGAAGTTAAATTGTCTCTTTGGAACATACAATGATAATCAATTTGACAAATATGTTGGTCCTTGGTTGTGAAGACATTTATATACAAGCAAAAGTAATTTGAAAATGATCCTTTGGCGTATTGGAAGCCAATGAAGTGATTTCAAAAGTGGACCCGCTGAGTGTTTTCGATCGACTTCAAATACAAGACGTGCTGCCCAGTTTTGAAGACGTTGTAGACGAATAATATGAGTAGATGGTGATGAGGAGAGAAGGCCATTACAATAGTCAAGACGAGAAAGTATCAATGAATGTGTGGCATGATGACATGTAGGTTGGTCGATATATTTCCTACCTTGGCTGAGCGGTCAAAGCCCCTATGTCGCAAATCACAAACTTCACACATTTGTGTAATGTGCTTAAAAGGAACGCATTGAATATGCCTTGAAATAGTATTAAAATGTAATTTATAGTGTATTCCTACAAGGAAAAAAAGGAAACAACCAGTCCCTAAATTGTAAAAGATGATTTATTTACAATTGAAATTTGTTGCAATACTCTGTGTAACCTACGTTACATTGACATGTTATCTAACCCTTAATAACCTTTTTATCAATTTAGGTATCATGTTTTGCCTTTATAATGTCAAATTAATAGCATGGAAATTAAATTTATGACTGAAAACGTAATGTGGGTATCCGTTTTAGAGAAAAGCAATTACCCAGCAAACACAAAAACGTTTTAAAAACGTTTTAAATTAGTTATATTTTGGCTTTTGGTTTAGGTAAACACGTTTTAATAACATTAAAATGTCGGGTTATATAAAGGTCATAATAACGTTTTAAAACGTTTTGTATAAAAACACACTACAACAATATTTTTAAATGTTTTCAAAAAATGTTATTGTAAACTATTTTTACATTTACATTTTTGCCAAATATTGTGTAAATACTTAAATAACATTATGTTAAAATATTTGAACCCAGCAAACACATAAATGTTCTTAAAATGTTTTTTTCAAAACGTTTTAATAACATTTAAATGTCGGGTTATATAAAGGTTATGAAAACGTTTTTAAAACGTTATTGAAAATATTTTGGGCAAACATTTTTCGCAAAATATTTTTTCAACCCCAAAATAACATTTTGCTTAGAATGTTTTGTATCAAGTTTTCAAGAATGTTTTTGGAATGTTATTAAAACGTTTTTATACCCTTTATATAACCCGACATTTAAACGTTTTCTGTAAAACATTTTTGTTTGGTGAGCAGTATATTATCAAAAAATGTTTTTTTAGGTTATGAAAACGTTTTATACTCTTAGTATACCCTTTATCATCATCATCTCATCATCTTCCGATACTATGCAGAAACCTCCGCTGGAGTATACTCGCACATTAGTTGTGGTGCATTGAGTAAGTGCAGACAAAGAGTGCTGATCCTATATACAAGGTGAATGTGCAGCTTAAAAAGATGACTGGAAAGTGGACTGGTTAGGTGAAGGAGACGCCACACACTCTGGACTTGAAGACGTCTAGGGTTGGCGACTCAACAACTTCCTGGGGCAAGGCATTCCACTGACGGATAGTGTCGGGGAAGAAAGAGCCTTGCAGTAAAGCTGTGCAGGAGAATGGAACATGGAATCTCTGAGAGTTGCCCCTGGTGGTGGTGTTTGAGGGTATCAGCTGGCTGTCAGGAATGTCAATGAGATGGTTGATGATTCGGTACATCATGGTGGCTTTGGAGATTGCTCTTCGTTGTTGTAGAGATTCCCATCCGAGGTCATTCAGCATGGATGTAACACTGCTTTCTCGGGAGTAGTCGTTCATGATGTACCTGGCAGCGCTGCGTTGCACGGACTCAACCTTGGTGATATTTCTCTTGGTGGTAGGATTCCATACGCAGCTGGCATACTCAACAACTGGTCTGACAAATGTATTGTAGCAACGGGTCTTGACGTCACGGGGACAGCAGCTCAAGTTGCGTCGTAGGAAACCAAGGGATTTCATGCCTTTCTTGCTGGTGCAGTCTGCGTGTCTGTTCCAGGATAAGTTGTCAGTGAATTCAACACCCAGATATTTGGCGGATGGGACTGCCTCCAGAGGATGGTCATGGATAAAATACGTGGAATTCACTGGCTTGTGGCGTTTGGTGATGCGAAGAAGTTGGCATTTCTCGGGGTGGAACTCCATCAGCCATTTCCTTTCCCATTCTTGCAAGGCGTCAAGATCGTTTTGGAGCTGGGTTGCATCATCGGTGTTGTTAATAACACGGTAAATAACGCTGTCGTCAGCAAACAGACTCACATGGGAGTCAACAGAGATACAGTCTGGGAGGTCGTTAATATACGCCAAGAAGAGTAGTGGGCCCAGGACTGTTCCTTAGGGGCACTCCCGATGGCACAGGTGTTTGGTCTGAAGATTCTCCATCCAAAACCACCTTCTGGACTCTGCCCTGGAGAAAGTTGCTGATTCAGATGAGCAGGCTCCCATGGATGCCATAGAACTTGAGTTTATGGAGGAGGCGATGGTGTGGCACTTTGTCAAAGGCCTTGGAGAAATCAAGAAGAATGAGATCGGTTTGGAGGCCTTTATCCATGTTGTGAGCAAGGTCGTCAACCGTGATGATGAGTTAATTGAGACTCGCATGAGCGGGACTTCCTGAAACCATGCTGGTGGTCAGTCAAGATGTTGTGTGACTCGAAGTACGACATGCTCGAGGAGCTTACAGCAGATGGAGGTGAGGGAAATAGGTCTATAATTGGCTGGTTTGTTCCGGTCACCCTTTTTGAAGACTCGAGCGACGATGGCCAACTTCCACACATCAGGGAGAATACCACTATCCAAAGAGGCCTGGTACAGAATGGTAAGCATGGGTCCAAGGCTATCAGCGAGCTCTTTTAAGAGACGGGCTGGGATGTTGTCTGGACCGGTGGCTTTATGAGGGTTGATCTTTTTCAACAACTTGATGACACCATTAGTTGACACCTCAATGTGTTGGATTGGTGGAAATGGGCTAGGTCCATGGTCTGGAATGCCTGAAGTATCTTCATTCTTGGTAAAGACAGAGCAAAACTGGTCGTTAAGGATGTTGGCCTTGTCTTTGCTACCTGTATATGTTGCACCCAACGGACCACGGAGAGGAGCAACACCATTGTTGTCGCATCGCTTGCTCGAGACATGACTCCAAAAACGCTTTGGGTTTGCATTGAGGTCTGGACAGATGATGTTGTTTATGTAGCTATTGTACGCCGCCTTGCATGCTTTTTGCATTTTCTTCTTTATGTCACTGTATATGGCCCAAAGGCGATGTTTGTGTTTACGGCGACAGGAGCGGGCTTTGTTATAGGCACGTTGTTTACGCCTGCTGAGCTGTTTGATTTTGCGAGTGACCCAGGGTTGGTTGAAGCGATTTGAAGTGAATTTTGAAGGAACAAGATCCAGTATTTGAGACAACTTGGTTTCTATGGTGTCCCACATGTCGCTTACAGAGGATGAAGTGTCATATTTTTCAACAAACTCCTCCATCATCTTGTTACCTTCATGATGAATTACATCCATGTCTGCCTTGTTCCATAAGTAAATCTTCCTCCGCACAGGTTTGCGGCGCTTGGGTTTAATATCTGTGTCACAAAAACAATCTCGTGATCACTTATGCCTGGGATTGGTAGGCACTTGTTGACACACGATGGGCGATTTGTCAGGAAGAGGTCCAAAGTGTTGTCCAGTCTGGTGGGAAAGGTAACAATTTGGTCAAGGCCAGACTCCGTCATTGTAGTAATCATGTTGTTGTTAATTGCTTACAAGTGTACTGGTGTCCTACAATAGTTAAACTAGACCACTCAATGTCGGGCAAGTTCAGATCTCCTCCTATCCACACTATAGATTTTTTGTTGCTATTGACAACTTTCTGCATACAGTTACATAGGCAGGTCATGTAGCTCTCGTTGTTATCAGTGGGGCGGTAGGCAGCGCCGACAGTGAGGGATTCACTTTTGTTTATTCTGTTCTGTTTGATATTCAGGTCAATCTGAACAAAGATGGCTTCACAGTCATCAGCTGTGAGCAAAAGTTTACCATCTAAACCAGGGCCAACACCTATGGCAACTCCGCCACAGCTGTCTGATCGGTCCCTCCTGTACACCTCATAATCTAATTCAGGGGAAGATTTCATGATTGGCGATGTTTGGATTCAGCCAAGTCTCTGTCAGAATAACAATTCCTGGTTTGGCGGTGTGTAAGATGTTCCAGAATTCAACAAGTTTGCTTCTAATACTACGGCAGTTGATAACAAGGACACCAAGATTTGCAGGTGGGTTGGAACTGGTAGCTTTAGTTGGTGGATTGGGCTCATTCGGGGATGAACAAGCAGAGGACAAGCCAATTGGGCTAGTATACTGCATCCGCCATCAGAGTTTTCCTGCGATTCATTAATTGATGTTGAAAGTGACGTATCAGAGTTTGTAATTATTGACTCGAAGAAGCTTGATGTAAACTTAGGAATACCACAGGCAGGACATTGCCAGCTATTGCCAACTTGCACTGGTGGTACACAGGTAATTAAATACATGTGAACTAATGTGGACACAATTCTTGTGGAACCAAACTTCACAGTCATCACATGCAACTGCGGGCGTTTTCCAGCGAACAGCACGGTCACATACACCGCATGGGTACTGGGTTTATAAGGCATATTACAGATCCATGTGGAGGGGTATCATACAATTTTAAGCTAAAAATGATGATAAATAGTAAATCAAGATGGCTGCCACTTGGCGGCAAAAACCAAAGTCATGGATAATCACTGATATTATTGATAATTATAATAGTGTACATATATACCACACACACAAATACACTAAAAAGCACTCATATGGCGCAAGAAGAGCTCAAGCAGAGCGATGAAACCAAACAACAACAACAAATTATATCATTATGTGTACATATTTATAAAACACACTGATCCCAGTGGGCGCACCTAACGTTGAAATCACGTTGAAATATCGATGTCGACTGGTTGAAATCAGGTTGTATTTGCAAATGAACTTCAACCTGATTTCAACCTCCTTAATTTTTGCATTGAAAGTTGGTTAATGAAAAAAAAAATGTGGGAAATCATATGGACAAGTATTGTCATGAGCCTCATTTGATCTGAAAAAGCATTAGGGAAATTGTCTTTTTTCACTTTTGATTTCATTTATTATGAAGTAATAGTTTGGACCTCCACAGTTGTTGATAAGAATTGGACAATTATATTGTTCAACCAGAAGAACTTGGAGTCACATCTCCGCTCGACAAAGACAGAAGACAGACGCTGTACTGAACTAAAATTCCTCTGCGTCTGTCACAATGGATAAAAAATGGAGTATATTCTGGGCTTACCATGTGTGATTTTCTGCAGTGCATTCTATTTCTCACTCTCGTAGAATTGATTAGCCAACATAGCTATATAATTATATAATGGTTCGATTGCCTCACCTGTAGGTGGTTGGAATACCTACATGTATATGCGGTTGGAATACCTATAGGTGGTTGGAATGCCTATAGGCGGTTGGAATGCTTCCTAGGCGATTGGAAATTTCTTTGGCGGTTGGGGTGCTTCATAGGCGGTTGGAATGCCACTAAGTGGTTCGAGGGCCTAGCTCATTTACATATTTCGCCTCTGAGGAGGGCTTATGAACCACTTAAGAACTGCTTACGAACCACTTATAGCGGTTGAGGGCTAATTAAGTGGTTCAAGTGCTAACCTGTAGGCGGTTGGAATGCTTCTGAGGCGGTTGGTATGCTTCCTAGTGGTTGGAATGCTTCCTATGCAGTTGGAATGCTTCCTAGGCGGTTGGAATGCTTGCCAAGCGGTTCGAATGTTTCCTAGGTGGTTTAAATGCTAGGCGGTTTGAATGCCTCCTTGGTGGTTCGAATGCCTCCTTAGTGGTTCGAGTGCTTAGCTCATTTACATATTTCGCCTCTGAGGAGGGCTTATGAACCACTTATGAACCACTTATGAACCACTATAAGCGGTTGAGGGCTAGCAAACAGGCGGTTGAGTGCTAACAACCGCCTATTAACTCAATGTTACAGTATTGGAGGCATTCACCATTTAGGCATTCATTACTGGTTCTTTACCATTCAATGGAATGCCTAGTGAGTGCTAGGGAATGCTAGTTTTTTAGGTAATTTATAACCTATTGCGAATGATGTCGAAAACGTTTTGTGTTTGCTGGGTAGACAAAGTACCACAATCTACGACCGTATGGTTATATGAAAGTAACCTATGTTACCATTTACCTGAAAATCGAACGGTAGAATATACACGTACTGGTAGGTAGTAAACATTAGCACGTGATACCCTGATAAAAGTGAAATAATTTTGTTGCACTGCTATCATTAACAGAACATGTGGACATTTTAGAAGTTTAAATGAAACATCTGTTACTGAAACATACATTACCAGTATTTGTACGACCATGATCAAATATAAGAAAATCACATCAGACCCCACCTGCATGTCATTTTAGTCCGTCTAGCGCCCCCTCGCACGGCTAGCAATGTATAACATTTTTATTTTTTTGAGTTCTATGAGTATGTAAATGATTTGTAACATATGTTACGTAACATACGTTACCATTCTTAACAGTGACACAATACAATATGAGAAACCATTATGGAAATTATTTGGTGGTATAGACGAATCCAAGTAGCCAAGTCATGATCAGGATTTGGTCGGACATCTTTGGGTAGCCGCTTGCACCAACCTGGTGCTTTGAGCGTCCAATTGTGCAAATAAAAGCCACCTAACACCTAGAGAAGATGCAAGGACGAGAAGTACATCAAAGCATAGATACCGCGTGTAGTTAATCCGATTATTATGTATTAAGGTGTAAAACGGGTGATGGAATGCAGTTTAAAATTTCCGCCAAGGCTGAATCATTTCACATTTTGAGTGCATTGTAGCCGACGGCTACCCAACTAAAGGCTGCTAGTCAGGTGTAGGAATGCGTGAATTTAGATTCGTCTATATGTCAAACATATTAAACAAGATACTTTTTGATCCAATACTTGCATAAGATTCTCTAAAGTACCAGATAATACTGGTAGTCTTAAATTATGTACGATGGATATAGATTACTTATTCCACATCTCCTGTATTCAAATTCACACTTACTCCAGGATGCCAATGGTAAGGGTGAAATAAGTCCTTTGGGTTGAAAGAAGCAAGTTCAAACATCCATTTCAAATAGTGAAAACTGATCAAACAATTTATATTTTTTTTGCTTTTTTAAAAATGTATACTATGGCATATGACAGCGTTCAAGCTTTGATTTGCGTTTGGCGGACAGAATGGTGGAAACTTAAAGTGAAAGATATCCTACTTTTAAAAGGAACATTTTCTAGGGTGAAATTTTGTGTAGAAACTGAATCTGACATAAAAAATGCATAATCATCAACTTGAAATTTTTCCCTATAGCACTGTACAGGCATATTTCTGCCCAAAACCCTCAAATTTGAGCGAAAATTTTTGTTAAAAAAATAAGTCCTTCAAAACTGGGAGGTATAAGGCTAAACAAAGAACATGTTGCTCTTACCAATACCTTTCTCCAGAGCAACATGTTTTTTGTTTAGGCCTACCTAGGCGAAATGTCAACCGTGCTAGCATGGTCAACCATGGTCAACCATGGTCAAAACATGGTTGACCATGGTTAACTATGGTCAGCGATGATCAGCCATGGTGGCTTGACCATGGTCAACCATGGTTGCCATGGTCACCATGGTATACCATGGTCGACCATGCTTTAGCATGGCCGAGCATGGTCAGCCATGGTCTTCACCTCACTTGACCATGGTCACTTTTAAGTATACCATGGTCAACCATGCTTTATCATGGGTGAGCATGGTCAGCCATGTTCATCACCTCACTTGACCATGGTTGACCATGGTCACTTCAAGTATACCATGGTCAATCATGCTTTAGCATGGGTGAGCATGGTCAGCCATGGTCATCACCTCACCTGACCATGGTCACTTCAAGTATACCATGGTCAACCATGCTTTAGCATGTGTGAGCATGGTCAGCCATGGTCATCACCTCACCTGACCATGGTTGACCATGGTTACTTCAAGTATACCATGGTCAACCATGCTTTAGCATGGTCAGCCATGGTCATCACCTCACCTGACCATGGTTGACCATGGTCACTTTTAAGTATACCATGGTCGACCATGCTTTTAATAGCATGGCTGAGCATTGTCAGCCATGGTCATCACCTCACCTGACCATGGTTGACTCTGGGTAGTGAATGAGAAAAAGCGCCCTCTGTTGTTATTAATCGTATTTAATGCGTATTTACAACGTTGTGAATAAATATTTGACACCATAGAATATAAAAACTAGTAATTTGATAAGTTAAAATAAGATTTTTAACGGAATAAATCTAAATAATATGATTATGCAGTTTATTCCGTTAAATATTTACCCCATAATTTCCCTCATTCTTCAGGCCCTGCCCTCTATCGGGTGCTAATTTAAAGTTTAAGCTTGATTGCTATTGTTTCTTTCTATTGTTTCTTCCTTGATTGCTATTGTTTCTTAACCATGGTCAAACATGCAAATTTTTGACCATGGTTGACCATGGTCACTTTAGATAGACCATGGTTGACCATGGTCTCTGGCCGTGGTGCCATTTTTCAAAAACATGGTTGACCATGGTCAAAAACATGGTTGACCATGGTCAAAAACATGGTTGACCATGGTCAAAACCCTGGTTGTTGAACTATGGTTGACAATGGTTCAACCATGGTCAAACATGCTAAGTTTTAACCATGGTTGACCATGGTCACTTTAGATAGACCATGGTCAAAAGGTTAACCATGGTTGACCATGGTCTCTGGCCGTGGTGCCATTTTTCAAAAGCATGGTTGACCATGGTTTGACCATGGTCAAAACCCATGGTTGAACCATGGTTGACCATGGTTAACCATAGTTCAACCATGCCTTTTTCGCATAGGTAGTATCTCCATTACTTTTTTCACGCCCTCACAGGAAACAGGAAATTAGCAAGTCAAAATTTTCGGCCAAAATTGGACCAAAAAATGAATTTTTCTCAAAATCAGTGAAAAGTAAGGGGTTTTAAGTGCCAAAATCTGAAAAAATGTGACATTTTACCCCTAGAAACATTTAAGTAATCAAGAATTTTGACTGTTTTCACCCCTAAATACTTTTTTCACACTTTGTCCGCCAAACGTAAGTCAAAGCTTGAATGCTGTCATATCCTGTTTCAAAGATTGCACTAATTTGGTTGATTTGTCATTTAAGACAGAAAATCATGATATGCTAATTAGGGTTAGGGTTATGTTTAGGGTTAGGGTTTAGAGTTTGTTTCTGTCTTAAATGAGACATTTACCACTAATTCATCGATATTAAATACAACTATATAGACTTCGGTGCACTAATTTTAATGCTGCCCTCACATAGTAGAGCTCAACTAACAAAAACTTATAAGATAGAGGGTGTACTTCACTAACTTGACACATTGGCAGCTAGCAGGCGGTGTTATTTTAATGTTGCGTATCGTATGCAAAACAGACGGCAACACTGCCCGTATGTTGATTTTTATTTCTGAAGTGTAGTTTTGGCTCTTATTTGCATTTATGCAGTACCATTCCAAGAAAATAGTGCGCAAAATATATTTCCCAGTACAATATGTGTACACTTTTACACACAAAAATTTTGGTGGGTTCAAGAATGGACTCAGTGAAAAAAAAAACCAAACAACAAAAACAAAGAAACAACAGAACAATTCCAGTGCGGGGAATTTAGCCCAGGACAACAGATTATGAGTCCACACGGACGACCACTACACTAGTCATTGACCATAGGGTATCATGCGTGGCCAAAGATTCAAGTAAAAAGGGTCTTTTTTCATGATTTCTTGTTTCTAATGGGGGCAAAAATAGTGTCAATACTTATTTAGGGTATAAAATCGCACTTGTCATACTTGTTTAGGGGTGCATTTTCAGACCTCGTAAATACTTGTTTAGGGTGCTATTTGGGACTTCGTGGCCACGCATGATACCCCCTTGTCAATGCCCAGTGCCCCCCCCCCCCCCCGGGACACTAGCATGCAATTCATGCATTACATACAATGTATAGGAATTGACACTGATTTCTGTCATAATTAGACACAAAATATCATAGCCGTGTGCAGAGTGAAAGTACATGTACATATGTACTGTATATAGACTTCACCATGGGGTAATTTCTTCTTCGAGGAAGAAATTTACACTTTCCAAAGATCTCTCCTGAGAAGGCTACATCAAATGGCCAAAGAAAATCTCAACTTCACAAGAAAACCAAGGAGACTACCTGATGATACCCCCAGCAAAAGAAATTAAAGAAGACTTTAAAACCATATAGAAAGTGACTAAACTTTCGAGAGAGCGACTTAGAGAAACTTAATTGATGGTGCTATGTCAAACTGCTGACGAGAAGCGTTTATGATGATGATGGGATGCACTATCACACCCCACTGGATTTAGACTAGTAAAATAGTACTATAAAACTAAAACACTTTTGGAAATTTGTCAAAGTTTCATATTTATGTGCTAAACCAATGACAACATCAAAATTATGTCAATCCCTGTTACCTTTGTACCTGTTAGCAACCCATTGACTTTGTGTTGTGATCCTTTTGATCCGTGGTTCCAAACCAAGCGCGGATCCAGGAGGGTGCTTTGGTGGCTGCAGCAGCCTGGGGTATGAAACACACACAAAAAAGAGGGAGAGCAAGAGAGAGAGAGAGAGAGAGAGAGAGAGAGAGAGTGAGAGAGGGAGAGAGAGAGAAAAGAAAGAAAGAAAGAGAAAAAGAAAGAAAGGAAAAAGTATGCACAAAATCGCACAAATTGAGTTCAGAAATGCACAATTTCCCTAGGCAAGGGGACGCTGCCCCCTTCCAATACCCTGGACCCCCGTATTGGTCACTAAATTTACAGCAGGTGCAGTTTAGGGGGAGCGGGCCTTCCTCCCACAAAAAAGAGGAAATGAGAGGTAAAAAAGAGAAAAGAGAAGAGAAAAGGGCGAAAAGGAGGAGAGAAAAAGTTAAATTGCACGTTTGAGTAGGTCCATGCCTAAAAACCGCACAGTCGGGTCGATCGGAAGTATAGGCCCTATAATATAGGTCTGCAATTATTTTAGGCATTGCTTGAAGGCGTGTCCGCATACCAAAGCTTGCGAAAATTACTGCGGGCCCGTCGATATGCAGGGCCTATTACACGGTCACCAAAGTCACTAGACGATGATAATAGGGAAAACTTGTCCACGAACGGCTTCATGCCCTGTCATTTCTCAAATTTTCGGATTTTTCAATCTTAAATTTTACACACTAATAGTGACAAAATGGTCCACCAAATCGCTTCAATTAGGTCTTCATTTTGCAAAAGTTTCTTACTTCTTAGGGGGGCACATCCCCCTCAGACACTCCCTGCATTGCGCAAGCGCAACGTGATGCCCGCTTCGTGCACATTGTTTACAATTACGATTTTTTTAAAGCACCCCGGGTGGAAGCAGACCTGGATCCGCCCTTGTTCCAAACACAGATAACATGAACTAGTTGACCTGGCAATGATCGATTTAGACATCATACTATGCTGGGGAATATACCTGAGTTCCCCTCAAAAATAGTATTATACATGCAAAATTGTTCAAAGAAATTTATGGTACAAATGGTTCAAAATCGGGAGGGGGGGCTCTGAACCCCTGCCCCTCCCAGCTAGTTACACCACTGCCCCCTGGCTACACCACTAATTATTTAAGCCTATAGATGCAATATTTGACTATATATAGGCCTATGATTACACATGAGCCTTTAATTTATCAATCTTATGTAAAATTCTTATTGTTAAAGTTTAAGCATAAGGCAACTACAATATACTGGAGTCTGTCTGGTAACCCTGAAGCTAAGATCCCATACACTTTTATATATAACCATTCAGTCTAAGGAACATGGAATTTACTCAATGAAAATTACAGTGAACAGTAGTTTACTTTTAATAAGCATGCAAAATCATGCAGAGTGTCTTGGCCTGGAGTAAAATAAGGTAAAATGTGAACAGATTTTATGTTATTTGTGAAAAAGTTCCATTGTTAGTTTGTGATATTGTTATGGTGTAAAAATACAATGTATTGTAAATAAGGGCCACTTCGTGATCCACAGTCTCATCCCCCCAACTTCAAAAATGTGAAATTTTTAAACCATCATAAACCTATTCATGGCTAGATCATGATTGTGTGGTTGTTTGACAAAAATATCATCCAATTTGTATTTTCTGGCTGTCAACAGCCTGATATTACAACATGGAAGTCCCGGGGTAATTATGCGTAACATGCAAATTCAATGACTGATTCAACTGAAATTTTGGAAATAAAATAAGGTTTTTTAATGGATTGAACCATACCCTAAAAGAGATGCTAAAATCATAAAATAAAGCTTTAAATGAAGTGAAGTTAGTTTTGTATTCTGGGCTTGTTCATGCTAGTCTATTGCAAGGAAGTAAGTTGAGAAAGTTCTAGTTTGATTATCAATGTTTTTGATTTTAACTAAATAAAACCTAAAAGCTATACTCCTATGAATATGGCAGCATTTACTGTTGGCAAACCGCTGATACACTTCTGTAAATGAGCTATTCTAGTTGAAGTCCATACACCCCCTATGGAAGACATGCCTTTAATCTTCCACACAGGGTGTATGACTTCCAAATGGGTTCTTGAATGGTTGACTTCATTTGAAATCTACACCCCCTGTGTGGTGTCTTCCATAGGGTCTATGGATTTCAACTGGAATAGCCCAATATTGTTGTACATGAATTGAATTCAACAGAATCCATTTGCCTCCCCTCTGGCATACATCAAATCACAACCAGTATTTTCACAGTATTATAGATGGAGATGAGGGGTCAACAAACTTTCTTGTTTAAGAGCAAGCATGAAAAAGATGCAAGGCCGTGTTTGATATTGCATGACTTGTGTGTCTGTTTCTTTAAAAATGGTCACACTGTGTTGAAACACACTTGGGTCCTGATGGAACTTCAGCTTAATTAAAATGCTCAAGCCAGACTAAAAAGGCATATACAGGGTGTCCCCCAAAAAACCACAACCCTCATTGTGCCCTTTTTTCTCCTATTTCTGAACAATTGATCAAATATATTCTGGTTATGTGGAGAAACCTTTAGGCTGTAATCGACTTACAACTTTTCAAGATCTGTCCTTTAAAGAAATGTACCCGTTTTTCTCTCTGTCCATGGATAGCAAACCCAGGCCAAAATGATGCAGATGCAGATGCACACCAGCAACCCCAATCACCAAAA
The DNA here is from genome assembly GCF_039555335.1 of Amphiura filiformis. Lineage (NCBI taxonomy): Eukaryota > Metazoa > Echinodermata > Ophiuroidea > Amphilepidida > Amphiuridae > Amphiura > Amphiura filiformis. The sequence goes on along the minus strand of NC_092629.1, from coordinate 61,240,384 downwards.
CCATAAAGAAATAGTTTATTTTGCCCCTGTCCAAGAAAGCTCCTACATTCAGGTCAAAGGGCACATAACTTACACTATTGCTTTAAAATCACATTATTTTCAACAACAAAAAATTGTCAGAATTCTGTCATGAACATGATGAATGCTGAGAATTATTATCCAAGAAGATTCTGCATGTCGGAAACCCATTGAGACTTGACACATGATGCGAGGAGTTGCTTACATCCGTACTTGGAGAAATCGGACCTTAATCTTAAGTGTTGATGTCATGGAATAAGTAGGTCTATGATGTATTATGCTAAATGAGCTAAAGTCTTTATTGGGAGAACATGGCATGATGGTTAGGGTACTAGCTTTAGAGCATGAGATCCTGGGTTCAATTCCAGGTGGGGACAACTTACTGGGGTATTGACTTGATAACAAGTCTAGATTTAATCTATAGACCCTATCGAATTTGGACCCTTCTCACAATACCATTTATGGACTTCTCACTTTCTGTTTGTGAACAAATTTCACAGTATAATATTATGTTTTGATTTTTGATGCATAACATTGCAAGTTGACCTTGTCGTTTAGTCAATTATAAGATGCCCCTGCTTGCCAAGTTACACCATAGACAGTAGAGAGAACCACCAACAATTGGAAATCAATATGATTAGTTTAATTTACATACTATCATATTGCGGATGAACCTCAATAGCATGGATTAGCAAGTGATTATCATGATTATATGGCTAGTCTAGCTTAGGTTAGTCCGACGAGTAGGACCTTTTTTCTAAGTTACCAAACTATACTCATTTCACACTATGATCACTATCTGACATGGTGCAAGAAATACGAATCGCGAAAGTCCAGTGGCCAAGCCGCGCAAAAAAAAGCTTTTTTTTCGGGAGGCGCGGTTAGTGTATTTTTGTGGTTAATCTTTCTTGAGCAATCAGAGTATAGTTGGTAACTAAGAAAAAACAGGTCCTACTCGTCGGACTAAGCTGGGTCAGGGATGGGGGAGAAGGTACTGGAATTCAACATACAATGTACGGGCATCATCAAGCAAAATCTTGCTCAGATGACAAAGACCCCTTACACTATTATGGGCAGTCGGACCTTTCAAGTAAGTCAGTTAGGTGTTTTTTTGTTTGTTTGTTTTTAAACGGAAAAGAATATGAAATTTGATTTTTAAAAGAAAATAGAAAACTTGCCACTTTAGTCAATAGATACTCGCAATATTTGTGGAGATTTCAGTACATTGTCCCTTGCTATCACAAACAGTGGCGGCGCCAGAATGTTTTTTCGGGGGAGAATTAAGGGGCAAAGTGAATTTCAGGGGGCAAAATCAATAAATTTTATGCAAAATTACCGCAAAAAGTTGAAATTTTTGTAATTTTGGTTTTTTTTCTGACTGAGTTCTGACTGGAGGGGCATTTGCCCCCCATGCCCCCCGTGGCGCTGCCACTGGTCCCAAATGATTAATTTTGCTTGATTTCATGTGTGCACACAATTAGTAATTTTCACAACTTGCAAGGTTTTGATAAGTCTGTAAAGCTACTGGTCCATTTCTGCATAATTATAGAGGGCCATGGATTCACTCTATATGCTTCCCAGGGGGGTCACTTGTGTATAAAAGTTGTAAGCATCGGTGTGAATTGACTTTCAAAAATGACCCTAAGCTAGGTAGGATGTTGAAAATTTGTCAAACTAACCCTAAACAAGGATTTTCCTGAAATAAAAACACCCAAAACTTGGTTTGAAATTTACCCCTAAACAATAGACATTGCCCCCTAAACAGGGATAGACATTGCGTGTGTCGGTACAGTGATATCAGTACAGTAAGCTTAAAATTAGCGCTGTTGAAGTCGGTTCCGATTTTAAAAAAATCTGGTTGGTAAAATTGCTCAGAAACCACTCTTTTGTGCCGAATAATTTGATAAATATATTACCGTACCACTAATGATCTTTAATTGGGTAATTTTAAAAGCTACCTTAAGCGAGGACTGTCCTTAAAAAAACACTCCTTCTTTTTGTAAAATGAGTGTTTTGAGACCCTAATACCGGATCCTCATTTTGCTTTTCAAAACCACCCAAAATCCACGTTTTCTTTCACGCGGATGCTTACAACTTTCATATATGAGTGGCCTCCCGGGATATGCTTATAAAAATTATTTGAAGAAATCAAAGAGCCCTTGGAGTAATTTTTGTAATTGATCAAAAAACAAATCAATTGAATTAAGTCTGAATCCGTAAATATCCCAACTTTTTTTTAGGTTAAGGCTGTGTTTACTATTAACCCTAACTTCACGGAGGCTTTTTGGCAGAGGGGAAGGGAAGAAGGAAGGAAGAAAGAAGATGAAGAGAATTTTCATTTTCTTGGGTGTGGTTGAACCCCTTGGGTACTAGACACATGGACAGCCATACCTTGCCGGCCAAGCTTTCTGTGCCCATTATGTGACATGATCAAGGGGAATGAGTCGGATGTCGCTAATATTGATTTTGAGATATCAGCAAAGAAAGTGTTAAAATTCTTTTGTTTTATATTGTTTTCAGCGATTGATAAATTGACATAACTTTATCAACATGGGGTTTTCAGTTTCTGAAAGCTCTAAATGTCCTTTTAGAAACATGTGTAAAACTCATTTTTGACCAGGGTCGATATGTGACTCATTCCCCTTGATCCATAGACCATGGACATGCATGTCACATATGTGACCATCCACATCGAAACGCTCTTAAAGTCGGCCCCTGGTCAATTTTGTTTTCTTGCGTATTTAGAAAATATATATCGTAAGCTTTACAATGATATATCATTTAACTGCAAACAAAGCGGGGTTATGGCTTGTTAAACTTTGCTACTTCAGTAAAAAGGTACATTATTTTGGTGCTACAATATATCTCTTTTTCTACATTGCTGGTATTAAATATCAAATGGCCATAATTGGCGGTCACTTCAAATCAGCCCCAAGTCAACCAGGTTCAGGAATGTCCCCTCATTGTTAATTGTTGGTTAACTCACCACTTGAACAGGATTTAGCCATAGCAAACAAAGACTAAAGAATGTAGCTTTTTGTAGGTTTTGTTAGGGTTAACCAGCGAACTATTATTAAATGAAAATTCTCTTCACATACATGTTCAAAAAACTCCAGAGAAAGAATGAGACCATATTTTGTTGATTTTGAATGATGTCATAAAATCGTAAATTTTAAAGTGAAATTCCAAAAACAAAATAATGCGACGCAGATATTTCCCGATGAGGCTGTGGATCACGAAATGCCCTATTAAGCAATTTCATTATCGTATCAGTGTCTCCAAATGTTTGTGCTATTTATGCGTAGGTCATTCCATCTTTACAACAACAGCAACAACAACTACAACAATTTATTAAGCGCCAATATACAAAAAGTCAATTGTTCAAAATGTGTTATTTGTATACAAACAAAAGGTTAAGGGTAGACGAGGTATTGTTGGTCGAAGCAACTAAAAAAATCAATTTTCATTATCTAGATCCATATATTATTGAAAAATAACACCTTGATGTTTTGCAAAACATCATTCTACAAATCCTATACCTTGAAAACTTGCTTAATTTATTGTTGTTAATGAGTTATGTACGTTTTACAAAAGTGTTGTTGTTTCAGCCCTCTTTACAACATAACTCAAGAACCACAGGACCTACCAAATATATCTGTGATATTTGAATTCTTTTACACGTTCGCTATGAAATGAGCAATGCAGATTTTGTCAAAGCTCACTACCATTCGCAAGATGCTGTGAATGACCAAATCGCAACAGTTTAAAATAATTCATAACCTTAAACACAGCATTATGAGATTTATGTTTTATATAATACTACTTCATCCAACTGCATCCGTGGCCTAGCGGTAAAGACCTAACGGATCGCTTGTTTTGTAGCCGCAGAAACTATTTTTCTTTTCATAATGCATGATTGCATTCCGAAACGAGTCACTAAATATTTCTTCATTATCACGAAAGTAAGAAAATATGCTTCACTGTCTTGTGAATGTCTTTTTAAAAAGCGAAAGTTCAATTTTTACAAGCAATTTATTTTTTGCAAAGAAAGGTTCATGGAAACCCACTGATAACAAAAAGCATTTGAAGCCTTAAAATTGTTAAACCTTAATTCCAATTTTGGCAACATATTATTATGTTTTGCACATCAAGTCAATAAACAACTATGACAAAAAAAAGCACTTTGCGTTTAAGGAAGTAGTTAAAATGTTGACTTTGTTCTTTTAACCTGCAGGTTTCCATGGCAACTGTGGTTACTCATCTATTTACCATAATTATAGTAAACAATATTGAGGATTGAAGAAAACCTGATAGAATGGATAGCAGAGTTCAAGTACCAAAGATGAAGGTGAGTATTCCAGTTGAAATCAATACAACCCCTATGGAAGTCATTGCCTTAAATCTTCCATAGGGAGCATACCTAAATGGGTGACTCGATTTAAAACCTACACTCCCTGTGTATGGGATTAAGGTAATGTCTTCCATATGGGGTGCATGGATTGCAACTAGAATAGCCCAATTTTCAACATTTGTATAATTCTTGTTTTACAAACATGTTGAGTGATATTCTGCTGTCACCAAAAATGGACCAGTTTAACGCCATCGCTTTAAGATCCATTTTCTCCCGGGCATTTTCTCTTTGATATGCCATTATTATATATAATCGATGAAAATATGCAACTCATAGCATTGTGTATTGATATAGAATACAATTGCAAACATTTGTGTAGCATTTATGCTACTTGGGTGTTGCATAATGTGTGACTGATGTGAGATTATTTATGCAAGCGTAAGTATGTTCGGACTTTATTGATGTGCACAGTAAAACCGAGTTTGCAACCAATTATTCAAAGAGACCTGGAGATTCAACATCAGTAAGCATGGTAAGTGTAGGTTCTAAACAAGCTAGTAATGGTGGTAATTCTATTTTCTAAATTTCCGACTTTGGACTGAGTGGATCAGATTGAGTCACACTTGATCTTTCAACAATAAAGGGGCATTTCATGATACCCAACAAATGTTTGTGCATGTGCATAACTTTTATTGCAGATTTGGTGGCTTGCTTTGACATAACATCATTCCGCAGGGCCGTAGCAAGTGGATGGGCCGGGAAGGCCATGATCACCAGTGTTCGAATTTAGGAAAAATAAATGGTTGTCCCACGGACAACCAGATTACAATTTCTGGTTGTCTGTCTAAGTTTTTGGTTGTCTGTAGGCCTACAAATGTGACTTTTGGCTAGATTTATGGTTGTCCGGCGGACAACCGAATCAGTATTTTTGGTTGTCCGGCGACTTTTTTAGTTGTCCCGGGCAACCGGACAACCAAAATTTCGAACGCTGATGATCACCCTACTATTTGAGAAATTTGTAAGTGTTTGTCTTCATATCTTTATTTCAATTTTGGCATATATTTGTATTTGGCCGCCCCACATTTTTCAACCTTGCTACGGCCCTGCATCATCCAACTTGTATTACAACACACTGGCCTATGAGACTCACAAAATCAACGTCTGAATCAAATGAAATTTTGGAAATACGCTTTTTTTGTGGATATCTATTGAACCATACCCTAAAAGGAGAAATGTCCCTTGAATGACAAGAGAGATAGGTAACTATATATCCCCAATCCACCAACAAAAAAGTATGTTTTAAGAAAACCAAAGCAACATGCAGCTTCTTGCCTTGAATTGATTGCATGCCTTACCAGAGGCAAAGGAGAAATGAGCTTAATAGGATTTTGATTTACAAATGTATGCTTCAATTAGCCATCAATGAGTATATGGTGTTGTTTTCATAAACAGATCTGGTACTATCCCAGGGGCAGGTATTGGTTCACAGCGTCTTGTCTTGCAAATGTCACACTTGGTTTACTTTGATGTCAGCACAGTTTGGCCCAGTAACAAGTAACTGGCTTGATGCAGTACACATAAATATTGTGCAAGATCTTCATCACAGTTTTTATTTATCATGTCTATGGTTCTTCCATCTACTGAAATGTTGTTTTATTGCTAATCCACTCACTGTACATTTTGTGTCCCCTTTTTGAACTGTTTGGATTGATTTCCCACAAATTTTCACTTTTACATAATTATTTTTTTAATTATGCAAAATTATGTAAATTAGAATCGAATATATCTGAAGTATAGGACAAGAAAGTTTTTCACCTGAAGTATTTCTTAATTTTACGAAACTGCTATTAAAATCACCCTAAACCTCTCGGAGCAACTAGGAACTCCAAATTCAGGGTCAGTTGGTGGATTTGTTGTTGTTATTGTTCATATTTTGTCACAGAAAATATTAATAAAAAACACAACTTTCCTGCAAAATATATGACAATAAACAATAATTTATATCGTTATTGTCAGGTTCGTTTTAAGATATATCAGACTTATGCGGTATGAATTACAAACAGGAAACATATTTTTCGAATTATTTACCAAAAATAGGAAAATTCAATTGTTGGGTCGGCTGGAAAAGGGAAATGCAACAGTTTGTTTTGCCTTAGCAACCAAGTCCCTTAATAAAATCTGTTGGTAGACTGTGTTAGGCTTGATCATCTTCCTTTTCAGAGGGGGCAGGGTAGAATTTCAAACTTATTTTGAATTTACTCCATATTTTCCTGAAGGGCAAGAATTCAGTTCGTAGATATCTTGTCTAGAAAATGTCACTCCTGGTTAAGTGTGATATAGGACCTGAGGTTGCTTGCCAGGAGAAAAAATATATATATATATATATATATATGGATGCCTATAGTATAAGTATTGTATACAAATATTTTGAAACATGATAAACAGATACAAGTGTTATGTCATAAAGATGACAGGAAAATTGAATTGAAGGTTGATGGGAAAACAAGTCTGCAATTTCTGGGTTTTTGTCTCTTTTTCAAATTGAAATTTAAAAAAAGCGACCTACATTTTATCATTTTGCTTAAAATTTCTATAAAAAATGTGGCCAAGAAGGGGAGAAGGAAACAGAAATGATGTCACCTGATGTAGACACTGAGTAAGGTCCATGTATCTGTCCAGCCCAGAGGATGTTTAAAGACATTCCCACAACCCAATGGGGTTTCTGACCTTGTATGTCTGGCTTTTGTACACATGTGGTACAGTTGATCATACCTTGCATTGGGATTGTGTACAAATATCTGGTGTTTTCATCCTATTATTTAACATTCAAAACATCGAGACTTAGGAATAAAATTAATGCAGTGGGACAATATGAATGTTTCCTGTAAGAAAATCAAATATCAGTCATAAGTCTCAACTATTAGCTTGTTGGCTGCAGTTTTAAAATTACCATTTTGTGTGTGTGGCAATGGGGACTTTGCCTTTAAAATTAGGTTATATTGATCAAATTTCCCAATCACAGTGTATTGTAGGAATGCCTTTAAGCCTCCTCTGTGTCCAGCCTATTATAAGCACCATACAGAAGATAAGAGGATGTCAATCACGTTTCCACAAACCCTAAAGCGTCATCAATTTCACCTCATTAACAGCTTTGTATTATTTCAAAGAATAGCTTGTTTCCGTGGTAATTCATTTTCCTGCTAGTTTAAGCCTCAGGGGCTTAGTCATCAGATCCAGACCTGTCAGTTTTTGCATGGTTTTGGCAATCAACTTGTGCAAGGTTTGCACTTCCCTGGTTTGACTGGATTGACAAACTGATCACACCACCCCACACTTTTACTCAAAACTTGGATTAATAATGTTTTGGTGATTGGCTTCCATACAACATACCAGAAACATCACCCACTTTTCGCCAGCGTTAGCTGGCTATCTAATTCGGAGATCGTCTTTGTTTACTAAAGAGATTACGGGGTACTAGCATTGGTTTGAATTACTTTGCGGAACTTTTTATGGTGAAAATATATAATAGACCTGTTATTGGATTTGTAAGAAAAAGAAAGTATGTTTTGCCGTTTCAACGAATGAAAACGAGTGAGAATTTCAAAAGTTATGGTTTGAAGGAAATATGACATTAAAAGTTCATGCCAGGCCTATAATAGTTTCCACAGCATATCAACGAAATAAAATTATAGAATCCTTGTTATCAGGCGTTCTTAGATTTACATTTGCAGACGTCCTGGAGATCAGCACAGCATGAGATGTGAGTGTATTGATAACATGATTAAAACCTTTATCGACGTAAAAGTCAAAGTAAAAATATCCTATATCCTGTATCGTTTTATGGATAAAAATGATTCAAAATGTCATTTATGAAATAATTTATATCTTAAACATCAGTTTTGTCTTTTCAACGGGAAAAATTCGATGCAATTTCAGGGCCTATTTTTGATATGGGTATAATTTATATACATGTAGGACTATTATAATTGAACAATATCAGTCTTTATACATTTTATAATGTGCTATATTAAGTATAAATTGCGAATTAATATAAAATTAATGTGCATGTAGGCCTATAAGGCAAGTAAGGTGGCAGTTTTTAGCCAATTAACTAAAAACTGCATTTCTTTATATTAATAATGAGCTAAGGGTAGCCTAAAAGGCAGAAAAGACAAAAAGACAGAACAATTTGGAGTAATTAATTGACAGGAAGTTATAGGAGTTCTTTGGTTTGCTGTTTCTGTGTGCATGTTCTCATCATTGATGGTTTGGTGGACTGAAACATGATAGATCATAAAAAAGCGTGATCCTAAAAATGCCTTCCACCCAAACTAATTACAAGGCATCTTCTGCATTGAAGCTGGCTTTCCCTTTAGAGGGAATTTTTATTAAATGTAGGAATAAGTTAATATGAGGATTGAAATACTAAACACCTCAAAAGAAATAAGTCCCCCTCTGAACATGTCGTCATAACAGGTTTCATTTTGTACCAACAAAACTAACTTTGAAATTATTATATGACTGTTTACTAAGTGCTGTGTGAAAATGAGAGATTTCCGTGACTTCAGGGCTGAATGAGCCTAAATTGAAGGCAAAACTACCCTTTTCAAAAGTCACAAAGTAGGCCTATGCTTGTCACAAAAGTTGATTCATGGCTTGTTACTAATGGAAAACCCCATGTGTTTGAGTGCAGTTTAAAATCCTCACCAAGTGAACATTTACTGTAATGTGTATCGATTCTTGATCATTCAGCCATGCAAATCCCCTTGGTGCAGAGTTCAGCACAGTGGTCAGTTCCATTCCTTGTCCCAATACGCCTTGCAGTTAACAAGCATAGGCCTACTTTTGTGACTTTTGGAAAGGGCACTTTTTGTCTTCAATTTAGGCTCATTCAGCCCTGAAGTCACGGAAATCTCTCATTTTCACACAGCACTTAGTAAACAGTCATATAATTATTTCAAAGTTAGTTTTGTTGGTACAAAATGAAACCTTGTTATGTTATGACGACATGTTCAGAGGGGGACTTATTTCTTTTGAGGGGTTTAGTAGTTATAATTCACATGCAAAATATTATAATCCAAGATGGAATTAGGGAAACTGGTCTGCACGCATCAGATGTCCCTGTCACTGAATGAAACAATGCAGTCTCTGATTAATTAGACATTCATAACCTCATTAAAGCCATGTGTGATTTGCTCCACAGCAACACCCTCAAGATTTGTTGAATTTCTACTTTTTGCACCATTGTAATTTGTAATGGCATTGCTGTACATAAATGCCCTGTGAAAGACTAAGCCTGAAGTACTTTAATTCGTTGCTGTTTTGGCAAACTGTCGTATAACGAAAAATGCAGTTTTGAGAAACTTTTTTGAAAAAGTTTTCCAATTTTGAAGACCCACTGGAGAGCAGTGCACCAAAGTAAAATATGTTTATTATTATCAAAGAATATAATTAATAATATATCTGTCTTTGTTCTCTACATAATACAAATTGTTTTTTGTTCACTAAAGCCATATTATAACATTTCTGTAAAAATAGATTAGTATTAATTTTTATTTTCCATAAAATGTTAGCTTTTACTGTCAGATATGTCCCCTTTTAATTTTGAGCCGAACAAGTGAGGTAAAGCATAGAAAATTGGAATTTACTACTAGCGCCCATGCATGTTACTCCCGCGGTTGTAATATGGTACGATCCTCGGTGTGTGTGGGGTGTATGTGTATACTGCACACCGTGTACATACTGTGCATACGTGTTCGACTAATATTTCCATCGTAATAATAAAACGCCGGTTCCATCGTTTTATTCAAAATCTCGGATTTTGACAAAACTACAGCACCTAAAGTCTTGATTTTTGCAGAGTATCTTTATTGACTAATATACATTACAATTGTGTAAAAACCAGTATTTAAAAATTTTTTGAGGGCGTTCTCCTCAGCAAATGTTATAATATGGCTTAATTAGAAGTAATTAATCTGCAAACTCATTTATACGACAGTATGCCAAAATATGCACAATTTGACAACCTGTTAGATGTATTAATATGATACGCCATGTGATATGACAGTATGTCAAAACAATAGGCAACTGCAGTTACATGGTGGCCTGTGGCGACATATCATGATGCGACTATGATACGACTGTATGCCAAAACACAGAATAAAGATTTAGGGGAGGGGGGTGTTACATAAAAACCATGTCGTATCATACTAATTAGTGCCATATCTCATTAACTAATTACATTTAGGTCTCAGAACTTTGTGAATATTCATTAGATTTTGAAAGTTTATATAACTCATTTTGCCCAAAAATCGTTATACAACAATATGCCAAAACAGAGGATGAATTATAGTAAAATTTAACATTCAGTGGCGTAGCTAGAGGGGGGCAACTGCCCCCCCAATATTCCATTCCGTCGGTTCAGACAGGACTGTCGGTTCATTTTGAGTGGTCTACTAAAGTGCCGGCGCGGATCGCCGGTCGGCAAATCATGCATCTGCATGCGATGTATACCGGTACTCACGCGGCATCGTCGGTCATGCGAACTTGACTAGGCTTATAAATATTATGTGCATGTAAGCATAGTAATAATAGTATGTATACTGATGCCGAAATGTACGTACTAATATTTCTTGCTTGATACAATAAAGCTTCACATCATGTTAATAATTGGAGTTCAACATTATGTATTTGTAATTGAATTATTTCAAACTTTCAAAGACTATATAAACATGTTCAAACATTATTTCCTTGCCTATTCTTTAGTGATTAGACCTACCTAAAAGTAAAAACATGAATGAAAATTGGCCCTCCACAACGCTAAAAAGCTTCCGGGGGCTTCGCCCCCTGGACCCCACCAGGGGCCCTAAGGCGGGCCCTGGACCCCACCAATTTATCGCTCCGCTCGCTTTGCTCGCTACGCTCATCTTTTAAAAATATCTTGTCGGTTCGTGGAACAAACTTGCCCCCCCCAATATCGAAATCCTGGCTACGCCACTGTTAACATTTATAATAAAACCGGAGATCTCCGGTTTTATTCTGAGCCCTAACCCTAACCCTGACCCCAACCCTATCCCTAACACTATCCCTAACCCTTAATCCTAATCGTTAGAACTGGGTTTTCTGAGTAGTGGGTATCTGAATAGAGGGTGTGATTATGCAAAGGGCCCGTTAATCAGAATGCCCACTACTCAGAAAAAATATTTCCTGAGTTGCGGGCCTTCTGATTAGTGGGTTTTCTTGTTACCGGGTTATTTTAAATGAAAATTCAGAATTCTGAATAGCGGACCTTCTGGGTGACAGGTTTTCTGAATAGTGGACATTCTGAGAAACGTGTGACGGTTGCCCCCCCCCCCCCACACACACACACACAAGTTATTTTATGTAATGACTGTAAACAGATGGTGCAAAGTTATTATTGTCATTCTCTACCATTTTGCTTCCTGAAATAACACAATGTTTTTGTTTAAAAGACTTTTACTTACTATTTTAATTCACATTTAATATGTGATGCTGTATGCAGGCTAACTCACTGTGATTAAATATGCAATACACATGCTAATGATACACATAATACACAAGATACACTTTGCATTCAATTATGAGATTTATGACTCCCAACTACTTGCAAGTTGAGTGTAAATAATATCTACCAAAACACGTTTCAAAACGTAAAAAGGGGCCAAGTTTAAAAAATCTTTCCTGTGTGGCTTTTCACCCTTTTTTAAACTTGGTCCCATTCAGTAAAGTGGTACCGTAATAACATGAAGAATGAGTCCTAATTTCTACATGCAACAATTAGGTTTAAGACTGTTCGAAAGCGGTGCAATATGACGTAGGCTATGTATTATCAAAAACATTTGAAGGTTTATGTTTCATTATATTACGTGTTCATAAAGAGTAGTAGAGTATTATATATACTTAGCAAATTGACTGTCTGTCAACCTGTTACATATTATAGGCCCTACATCTGTACATAAGGCGCAGGATCGCACAAGACGATGAAGAATTTAACAAAGTGAGTATTTGCTACTTTTGCTTAAATCAAAATACATTATAACATCTTTACGGAAAAACTTCAATCAAGCACGAACATTAATTAATTTACTCTACAAAATGAACACTGACAACTAAGAAAACAAACAAGTAGCCTAAAGATGACTTCGTATGGGTCTTTAGAAACTTTCATAAATGGGACCAAGTTTAAAAAGGGTGAAAAGCCACACAGGAAAGATTTTTAAACTTGGCCCCTTTTACGTTTTGAAACGTGTTTTGGTAGATATTAATTCTTTTTTCGAGGTAAAAAGATATTGCGCGGTAAGTGGTTCTTTGTAGCCATGCGAGGCGAAGTAGTTGGATATCCATATTTCGCGGTTAATGGTTCTTTGTAGCCCTGCGGGGCAAACTAGTTGGATATCCATATTTCGCGATGAGTGGTTTTTTGAAGCTTCGAGGTGCAAACTAGTTGGATATCCATATTTCGCGGTTAGCAGTTCTTTGTAGCCCTGCGGGGCAAACTTGTTGGATATCCATATTTCGCGGTTTGTGGTTCTTTGTAGCCCTGCGGGGCAAACTAGTTGGATATCCATATTTCGCGGTGAGTGGTTTTTTACAGCTTCGAGGGGCAAACTAGTTGGATATCCATATTTCGCGGTTAGCAGTTTTTGTAGCCCTGCGGGGCCTATGTTCGATATCCTCATTGCGCGGTTAGTGGTTTTAAACGACCTGTAACCACCCCAATCAGCTGCATGGGGTAAAAGAATTATTTAAAAAAATAATAGCTGAACCCTATAGTTCAGCCAGGGACTGGAAACGACATATTGATGACTATATATAGAGTGTATTCAATAAACCCAAGCAGAACGATCGAGCTGCTAAGTAACCGCTATCCTAACCATAAACACATGCATTATCAGACAACGAGTGTTCCATTTCCTCATAGCTTCTCACGTTGTACACACGTCAGTCGAATTTGGCGGTGTTGGTTTGTTAGCCCTCCAAGTTATAACATCGTTCACTTTGTGATGATATCATTTCAAGAGGTCACTTCCCGATTAACATGATTAAGCTAAACAGCCCATGGAAGAATTTTATGCATGAGCATTGAGCAACCACATCAATGATGTAGTAATGAATACCCTCTATTGTTATCGGATTAATTTTTACGACCTTCGATTACATGGGAGTAGCAACGAGGACACGGTGTTTGATTTCACTCACATAATAGATCAATATTGACCTTCATCCAGCAAGGATCAGCCAAGCACTACAGTGGCCAAGCACGAAAGGTTTCTTGTTATCTCTTCAAGTATTTTTACCTTAGGTCTATAATCATAATGCAGGCCTAAATCCCGGGCCTAAATTAAGTGTACTGTTCGAGTAGGAGGATTTGTTTGATATTATTCTTGATTTTGAATAATATTATAGTACCTGTTTGTTTCCATATCGGTTATTAAAATTACAATTCACCACATACACATTCCAGTTTGCGAGAGGTTTATAATGAATAAATGAATAGGTGTTATTATTTCGAATTATAATTATTTAGGGAGAGTGTTTTAGGATTTTGTTAGAAAAGGGATGATTGTTGATCATGTTTATTTTATTGTTGTATGTATTTTCCTGTCATTTCCTGCAAACCTAATAAAGATATTTTGATAATTGAAAATAGTCTGTATCATAAATCGTAGAGGTTGGAAGAGTCAACAAGCGTCAGAAATTATAATTCGCCATGGAACTTCGGTCATATTTTCATTTGAAATATAACTGGATGTTAGGGTCTGCATGCATGGTATGCATAGTATGATGAAATACAGACACTGACCTTTCCCTAAAACTATTAAGCAGCAAGTTGTGTATCACACCCACCATGGGTTCGAACCCCTTTATTGTATTTTATTGTTAAACCTGAATAGCGTGATTACTTTTGAATGAGCGGCAGCACACATATTTTTTCCTCACATCTTCTCTGTAGTACAAAGCTGTCTTTTATCTAGTGTTTAGACAATGTTTACTCAACCATTGCTATCAATGGATGTTGCCATTTTGACGATTTCTAACTTTTGAAATGCCCAAAACGAATCAATAAAACCGTGTATAAGATATTTGCGGGGATATTTGGGCGCGATTACAAAAATTAGAAAATAAATGGGCACTTCTGGGTTGGGTATCTATAGAGGCCCTGCATGAAATTATTGATTGGCTCCAAACAAAGAATTTGAACCGGTGTCCTTCACCGTAGTTATGGCGGAGTACAGTCCATTCAATCAAATGTTGTCATCAACCTATTTGATCGTAGTGCAGGGTTATGTGTGTGAGACGAACTGTCACGGTAGATTGCAATCATGCTTTTGTTGAATGCATTTGAGTAGTCTGCCATATTTACGGGATGATACGTCACATGCAATGCCTCTATAGATTCTATAGAATTTAAGTATGATATATTTTCGATGGTAATATATTTTCACTTTCAAAGTTTGTAGTTTTCATAATTGCAATTTCTGAATATTATATAAAAAGCGGGAATAAGTCTATAAATGTAAGAGTATGGGATCATTTTGAATGTTAATAAATGCGAAACGCCGGCGGTAGACACCTGCAAGATCAGGGATTGCCGCGATTCTTGCAGTAGCTTTATGAATAGAATACAATAGTGGATACAATAGCGGATACAATAGCGGAACAATAGAGCTCTCTTACGGGTAAATAAACCTCGTCGCGTTTTGCTAAATCGTCGCGTTTTGCTAAATGGGTGGCGCTTGTTTTGTATATTAATGAGGTAAGATTTACCATTGCGTAATGGTAGGCACCTCCTAACTAATCATGGGTCCCACAGGGATGGCAGGTGCAAACTATTCATTTCGATATTTTTTCTGTCTTTTGTTTTTCAATACCCCCTCTCCCTTCAAGGAATCAAGAAATCTTCAATGTTTTGTTTTGTAATTTTGTAGCTACCACCCCCTTGACCGATTAAACTCTTTTCTTCATAACCATTTTGCAGTTACTGACCTTATCCCAAGCAATGCCCCACATCTTGTCTTGTATCCCCTGGGCTCATCATTCCCATAGAGCCATATAATCATCTAATCCCCAATGACATAGCTCAATGACCCCTATGATATGACATTAAACCTCAAGTTAAGGGGTATGAGTTTCGGTACTATCCCATCTAAAGGAGTGTAGAAGCATATTGGGTTTAAGGAACTGTGTCCTAGAGATTGTTATGTTGTGAGATTGTATAGTGATTTCAGCAGGTTCAGATTCAACTTTCCTGCCAGGCAATGGTGTGGAGCACCTAATGGATTTGGATATATAGATCCCTTTGGCAACTTGAGGGAAGTGTTGGTTAGCAGAATTGAATCCCTGCCAGTGACCCTCTGAACCTGTGATACTGGTATGTGATTATATACCTGTGCTAAGTGAATAGATAGCGAAGAGTGGTACTTGAAAATTAAATAAATATTGAAAGAAAAATGTAGTACCTGTGTGGGAATGATTATAATAATTAATGATGTTTAAGGTTGGTCTGAACCCTGGAATTGTGGAAAATTTCAGGCCTCATAACTGCTAAATTGTCGGTGTAAAGTATAAAAGTATGCATATTTAGAATGGCAAAGACTTGATAAGTTCATCTGTGAGGTCAAATTTGGGCAAAATGCTCATTTTTGGCCCAAAATCCCTCAAAACATTGTTTTGGCCCACTTTTTTTCGTACAACGTAAAAAAAAAATTCTTGGGCCAACATTTTTTTATTAATTTTTAAAAACTAGATATAAATATCTTGGAGCCATTTTTTCATTTTTTTAAATTTCGACCAACTTCGAGAAATTTTCACAGATGAACGTATCAAGTCTTTGCCATTCTAAAGTTATGAGGCCCGAAAGTTTCCATAATTCCAGGGTTCAGACCAACCTTTTAAAGTGCATTATTGTTTTTGAAATGGCTCCTGGTCCAGCAGAAAGTGACTCTTTATAGGAATAGGAGCTACTTTTCAAATTTCAAATAGATGGTCAGCATTCACCACCTATAAGTACCATGCCAAAATTATTATTAGTTTTTGTTACTAAAGGGTATCAATAAACTCAAAAATTAGACCTTTGTAAATTTACACAATCATCGGCACCAGCCACACATTACACAAAGCAAGGTTGAAGAAAACAAACTCTAGATTGTTGGTTGAAGAAATTCAAGAAAGTGTTATATCCGGAACCCCATTTGGCTCTTCAAATGCCTTAGATCTGGATTACTGCAGAACTTTCTGGTCTATCAAGAATCACCGTATAGAAGTACTTTAGAATCAGAACCATACTGAAACCAAAATGTCCTTTGTAATCATAATTTTTTTGTTGTTGGATTTTTTTTCTTTTGTTTTGATTTGCTTTCATTTGTCAAACAGCTCAGCAAAAATGACCAGTGAATAATAATGTTGAGTTTAATGAGACATGTATAGAAGCACTCTGGTATAAAAGGCCAGAGGGCCCGGTGGAGTGATACAGGCTCAGACTCATAATTGGAAGGTTCCGGGTTCAAACCCCAACGGTAGTGCTATTGATAAATGTGTTGTACCGTCAGACAAGGCTCTTAACCTCTATTGTCTCCCTCCACACAGGTTGTGCAGGATGCATGGTGGCAATCCCCCACAACAAGAGAAAGAGATGCATTGCTTTCTCTTTTAAAACATCGCAGCATCGCACAATGAAATTAAAATGTACATTTCAATTTCAGCGTGCGTTGCTACAATGTTTTAAAAGCATGTGGGGTCTGCATCTCCTTTTATGGTCATTCTGCCTACCTTCATTTTCTAGCAGCCAATCACAACCGCGCACGGCTGCGATATCGCAGCGCGATGCGATAAATTTGAACAAAATCCAACTCCATCGTGGACCAAAATTTTCACTGCGCGATGAGAATTTTCACCGCCGAGCTCATGAAAACCTGGCTCAGATTTTGGACTTTAATAGGACTTTTGAATAGGACTTTATGCATCTCTCTCTCTCTCCCTCTGGGCTATTCTATATTTGCGTGTGTGAATTTTCCCAAAGGGAACATACAATAACTCCTACCCTGGCTAACACTCAGATCCTTGTAAGTACATAATTGATCAGGAACCAGGGAGTTACAGAGAAAAAATCAAGAGATTGACATGATTCCTGGGGATTGATTTTATAGGGACTCACAATGTGTGGAAAAATTCCATTACCATTTTTGACTCTGTAATGACAAAATTGATGAGAAACTCAAAGTAAACAGTTGTTTCACTTTTGAAATTGTTGACAAGTATATTGTACAAAATAATTAATTACCTGATGATGAAAAAGACCCTCTTTTTGCTTGTACTTGATCACCATGAAACCTAAGTGTGCCCCCTCTCCCCCAGGAAAGCAGTAAGAAAACAGCACTGATTCTGCAGGTCCTCACATAACCACAGATCCTGGAAATCCCAGGATCTGTGCATAACACAACGGCTATAAATTGCTGTAAGATATCACCTGGGTATTGAAGTGGTGATGTGCACATGGATTTGGCTGCCTATAAGACGTGACAGGGAAAACAAGATGAGTTGTGTCCATTTGGGAGACTGGAGTAGGTACTCTCATGTGACTTGCATTGCATGCATAGGTATGAGGTGAGCCTTGTAAGCCTTGCTCTACTTCCTACAGTTTATTTTAGACTGACATTGGTGGGTATTATTTTAGCTGTATTCTTGATCTAAAATTTTTGAACTAAAGGGATGGTGTGGTTCAAAAAACACCTGTATACTTTTTGACCAACTTGATTTGGCACATTGCAGTGAGGTGAAAAAGTTGTTGTTAAAATTATTGTTAAACAGAGTTCATAGCATTAATGTTTGATGTCAAAGCCAAAGCTGTAGCCTGGGGGGTGCACCCACCCAAAATGTTAATCTGAATAAAAAGGTCCACATTGTTCTGTGAAAACATTAAAAATGTTGTATTTGACACTATTTTGGCCCATGATCAGGGTGAAAAGGGCTTTATTGGGACAATGTGCATATGTAACACACACAAATTTTTGTATTTTGCAAGATTCAATCAAACAGTTCTACCTCCACCCTAATATCTTACCTTCTGCAAGTAACAGCCCATCTATATTTTCCATGATGATAACCTATAGCCTTATCTAGCTGATGAGAACATTGTATTTTAATATCTTTTTCTGTTTGTTGAAATCAGGATTCAGGACCACAGAAACGGAAAAAATCTGGACATATATTCACAAAAACACATAAGTACTAGTAGACCAAATTGAAGCTACCATAAAATACGATTTAGTCCCTTCAGATGGCTAATAAAATGAAGATGACACAAGAAAAAATATTAAAAATTATGTAAAATGACATAAAAAATCTGCACCACTCCAACAGAAACCATTGCTTTTTAATTAAAGAAAAGATAAGACCAGTTAAGAATTGTAATCAAATATATTGGTACTTGAACACCAAGTAATTTTATTTGAAAATAGCAAGTGATATAGTGGTTGGGTGTCTTTCTTTTCAACTTTCAGCTCTCAGAGGGAACTTAAGGGGTATAGTCCATACAAGATCCCGCCGAACGATTTTTCTTAAACTTCGTACCAATTAAATTTCATCGATATACTTCGAATATCTAAAATAAAAAAGAGGGGTCACAGAGTTGGTTTTCGAGAAATAACCATTTTAAAAATGCTGTTTTTGGGAAAAATTAGTACAGGCGTCTATGGGAAAATGGAAATTTTAGACATGTTTTCGATTATAACAAAAAATCTACCCGAACAATTTTGCTTATTTTTTGATATAATATGCGCACTGATAGGATATTTCATTAAAGCTAATAAAAAATAGGGGTCACAGAGTTACTTTTTTTGCAATTTGAGCAGAAATGGCACATTTTTTGGTTCAAAATACCAGTCCGATATCATAGCGCGTCACTCGCAAAAACTTGTCGCAGCTCATACGCGCTAAATTGTCCACGTATGCAGGTGATATCGCAAACACCTGCAACATGACAGTGGGGTGATTTTCTTCGGTTTTATTAACCCTCTTGATTCAAAAGTTCTTTATAAATCGAAAACCAAAAGTGGTTAAGCCATGCGCCAACAAACAAAATGAGATATTTTTTATAAATATGTAATTTCAAATTGAATTGAATTTGAACTTTGTCAATGCTGCCGTTTTTTCTCGTTGTTTTGCATAGCAAAAATACTTGTAGGCCTACCTATGACAACTTTAATGACTTATCCTTCACTCCTATGCAATTTATAAACAATGTTAATTTTTTGCAGGCTATCACTGAATAGGCCTTTAATTATTAACTGAAATATTAGCGGATCCCGTTATTTATCATGTTTAGAATGATATTAACATTACTCAAATATCATCTCATTTTGTGCATGTACCCAGCAAACACAAAACATTTTCGACATCATTCACAAAGGTTAGAAAAGGTTGCAAACGTTTAAATGTCGGGTTATTTAAAGGGTTATAAAGGGTATAAAACGTTTTCAAAACACTCAAAAACGTTATACTGCAAACATTCTAACATAATGTTATTTTAGTGTTGACAAAATAGTTGGCAAAAAGTATTTGCAAAACATATTTTTTACAATAACACTTTGAAAACAATTTAGAAATATTATTGTAGCGTGTTTTCATACAAAACATATTAGGCCAAGTAAAATAAAAAACACGTCCGGGTTTTTGAAAAAAAGGAGGAAGAGGGGGCTTTTTATTTTTTATTGCAAATCGGTGTAAATACCCATAATTAGAGCTGTTTTAGCATATACAATAATGCCTGGAAAAAGGAGGAGGCCTCTTTTTATTTGTTGTTCTGAGAGATAGGCCCCTCTAACTATCACAAAACCTTATAAAAGTGTTTCTTGTATATTAGCAAGGCTATAGAAAGCATCTCTACTTCCTAGACATATTTTTTGAAAAGTTGTAACTGAATTTCAAAAAATAAAAATAAAATTGAAGAAACCTCAAAAAAGGAAGCGGGAGGGGACATGAAACATGTTTTATTTTTTATTTGGCCTTAAAACGTTTTCATAACCTTTATATAACCCGACATTTAATTTACTTAAATCAAAACCCAAATGTTTAAAACGTTTTAACGTTTTTTGTGTTTGCTGGGACAACTTGGTTCGATCTACTTATCATTCTCGTTTTATCATTAAGTTATAAAGTCAGTTGCACGCGAAGTAAGTCAGATGTGAAAATAGACATTTTATTACAAAAATAAAATTGACTTCATGTGATATATAGTTCAAATTACAGAATTGTACCTTAAAATACTATTGAAATAATTTCATTATATTAATAATCAGTAAAATAAGAAACTACTTTATAATAAATAAGTTATATAATACTAGTAAATAAGACAAATAAAAAAGGCCTTTTGATATCAACCCTTTTATATTTTTTCGTGGGCCTACTGTGCCTGTTTAAATGGACAATATGCATAAAAAAATTATAGACCTAGTTTTATAATAATTATATAGGCCTATACATATAGCCTATATTATTTTTACGTATTATTGATTTCCTCTTGCCCAACCGTTACCAAAAATGAGTTAAATTGTGCTACATTACATTACGAAGTTACACTTTATAGGTAACCAAATGAGAGATGTGTAATGCTAATACCATTTAATTACATTATAATTTTCTTTTCCATGAAATAATACATTTTTTGGATTTCTGAAATGGGCTCGCCCTAGTCTAATTTATAGGCCTAGGTCTATATATTTTGTTTTCTTGATTATTATTTTATCTTTATTTTCCCTCATTATTTAATTCTGTCTTCCTTCTTTCTTACCTTTCCTTCTTCTGTCTTTGTTTTGTTTTCGTTCCTTTCTTCTTTTTATTCTTTCTCACTTCTTTCTGTCTGTTATTTATTTGATTGATTACATTAATTTTTTCAGTTTCCTTTATTCTTAAATTTTCTGTTATTTCACTTTGTCTTGTCTTTTTTATCTTCCTTTTATTCCTTTTCTTTCTTTCTTTCTATAGTTATTTCTTTCCTTCTTTGTTTATCTTCCTTTCTTTTACAAAAATCACTGGTACTGGTAAATGGCGATGGTACTCTCGCGTAGCTGAGCTTCTTACCAGCGCCTGGCGCACACTCCACGCAGTTTTTTAGTTTGACGCGCGCGTGGCGGCAAGAACTGCGCGGACAAGATTTCACAGAAATTTCAGTTAGAAACGAGAGTGCGTACTAGACGCGTGGATTATACCCCTTAAGTCATTTTATACAGACAGTCTGTGAGGTAGATTCTCATGCTCTGAAAGACTATTAGATATAACAGTATCCGGATGCTGGGATAAGTTTTTAAAGATAAAACTGGTTATCTTGATATTTGGTCACACACAGGGCTGTCTTTATATCTTTATTTCAATTTGGTTATATATTTGTCCCGGGGGTCACTCCCACAGTGGCCTGTACACCATCCGCGATAATCAAGCACCCTAAACAAGGATTTAACCCTTGGCTAAAACAATACCCTAAACAGGTGTTTTCACACCCTAAACAGGGATTTTATTCCTTGCATCAAATTTCATACCCTAAATTTCATTTCCGCGTATTAGCAATTGCAATTTTGCTACCCTATTTTCCAATATTTCATGTTTTTGACACCCTAAACGTGTTACACACGTATCGTGTTTACCCACAAAAAACCTACCCTTTTTACGCGTTTTCATTATCGCGGATGGTGCACATGCCACAATGGGAGTGACCCCCCCAGGATATTTGTATTTTGGCCGCCCCACATTTGTCATGGCCGCCCCACATTTTACAACCTTGCTAAGGCCCTGGTCACACATTTGATGTTGTTTCAGTTATCTGGTAGCATAATCATAAACACTTACATACCAAGCTAATCTGGGAACAGGGATACACACATATTTCAATCTAAATGTTTTGAGGTGGCCCTATTGGCTAATGCAAAAATTGCTCCCTTTGTTGGATATAAAGGTGGGATGGTTTTAATCAACGCACTGAATGGTCTATTGTTCTATTGTGTCCGATTTGAGCGCTGACATATTGGAAAATGTTGCCAATCAATATTCATGAGAGTGTATATTCAACGTCCAATTTTCGAAATTGGGTGGGGTGTGCTTGGCAGGTGTAAAATACATCTGACTGGGCGTTTTTAAATACGTAACGCATAAAGACATTGACATCATCGAATGGCTGCCTATAGTGCTGCTAGTGTTAGGCCTATGTGTGTGTGTGTGGGGGTGTGTTTAGTTTCTATAATAATTATTATAAGGCCTACATTTATTTGTCATTCCTTTCTTTTCCTTTCTCTGTACTTGCTAAAGTATCACTCCCTCTTCTTATCTCCCTTCCCTTCTCCATCCCCTCTTACGTTTTGTCCCCTCTCATTCCTATCATTTTCCTTACCTTTCTATTTATTTACGTCTATTTATTTATTTCTCTTTATTTCTTCCTCTTTCTCTCTTCCTCCAGTCCCTCTCATTCTTCGTATCCCTCCTCCACCCTCATCCCTCCCAAGACCTCTCACAGAAGAGCTGCCCCTTCAGTACGCCACTGTTTATGACATTCTCCTTCTTAAAATAAAATATAATAAAATGTCAATTTGTGAAACAACTTTTATATAGGCCTATACCGGTATACTTATTATATGTTACATCATGCAGTGTTCGATTTAGAGGGGTTTTACATGCACAAATGCATGTAACTTTGGCTCTGTGCATGTAGAATTTTGCCTGTGCATGCAAAATTTTGTGTTATTCAGCCCATTTTGAGGAAAAAATCAGAGTTGTGCATGTAAATTTTATTTTCTAAATCGAACCCTGGTTACATGTATACGTAGCTATTTAATACCATTATTGTATATATAGAAATGCCTACATGGCAGCCTTGATATGTAATCATTCAGCAAGCACATTCAATTTATTTAAATGAAGCACCTAATGTCAGTGGGGTGACAACGGACTATACATTAGCGGCTAATGTGTGCCTTTTGTGCTTACGGCTACTCAATCACACCCTTGGGTTTCATCGTAACAATAGGTACTTTTCGTTCCATTGGGCGCTTTCACGCGACTTTCATTTGATCACTTATTGACAGTGCTCTGCCGGGTAAAGCGTTAATACGCTGTCGTGTCAGCTTACCGATTTAATGGCGGAAGCCCTTTGTCCCAAACAAAAGGTACCTTTCGATGAATAGCTTGTCGGATTTCAAATCGGCACAAGGTTTCAATGCGTTACGTAATCTATTTCTTCTCCATCTTTTAATAGCTCCATGGTTTTAATGATGATACACCTATTTGGCCCACCTTTATTGCGGGTTTATAAAATTGTGCATTCCCATTCTTGCGTACATTAAAGAATATGAATATTTGAATAGCAGTGATAAATTCTATAAATAAAATACTATGGATCTAGTCTGCCTTTAACACCAAATAGTTGCATCAATTCAATCAGCCATGCCATTGATGATGTAAGCATTTTGTAGTTGTTTTACCATTTGGGAATTGTATGTTAGTCGTTAGCATTTGGTTTGTCTACAAGTTAATCACATATCAGCCTGGATGGAGACTATAGTGTGATCAGTACCAAAATACACACAAAGTGTTCAATAGGCGGCAAAAAAATCCTGTTCTACTCCCTGACTCACCCATATTTTAAGAGACGTAAGAAATTTTTTTGTACAAATGAACGCTGACCCAAATCTAGAAAATTACGGGAATATTTTTGTGTACATTTTCCCAACATTTTCCAGCCAGGTCACTGCGATGGTGCCTCATCATTCGGATGGGAAAAAGTCAGGTCATTGAGAATCGTGTTCCTGTTGAAATGGAAAGAGCATTGAAAAAGGACTGATTTGACAGAAATTATAATTGCTACTTAATCTGTACCACCCTAGTCAAGCTCCTGATTATAGTTATCAGTCAGAAATTGAGCAAGGTTAGTTTATATTACTGATCATACTATAGGATAGCCAGGGTGCTACTTCTAAAATTGATTAAATTTGTTAGTCAAGTCAGGCTAGTGCAGAGCAATCCACAGAAGGCCATTTACGGACAATTTACTGCATAAATACAAACCAAATTGGTTGTAAATAGACATACTCAAGGGATATAGTCACCAGATAACAACTTAGACACCTATCTGGTGTGTGCTTCACTGGATACTGCAGCCTGTATGCTCTCTCTTGAATAAAACAGGTTCACATCCAAACGTCACCTCATTGTGGACCAAATTTGCGCAAAAAATTGAAACCTTGTAGATTTTGCCATTTTTTTTCGCTCACCTGGAACATTTTCATTAGATCGACTTGCATCTTCAGCAGATGGTAATGCTGTGATGATATCTTCTTCATCTTGGATACTGCTCAATTCTCCTTAGATGACGTCATATGATTATGATTGACACAATGTCGTAATGGGCTATTCCAGATAAAGTATGCCCACCCCCCATAGAGGATATGGAAACTTGATGCTCTAAAAATCTGGAAATCCTCATACTTAGAGCAAGAAAAGTCTGGAAATCCAGGTAGCAAGTGTGTTCAAGGGAGTTGAGGAATAAGATTTTGAGCAGGAAAAAAACTGGATTTCCATTAGCCATCCCAAAAAATTTCTGGAATTCCAGGAGTGAGGAGCAAAAAAAACCCTGGAAATCCAGGTAACATTATTGTGTTCAAGGGGGTTGAGGAATAAGATTTTGATCGAAAAAAAATCTGGATTTCCATTAGCCATCCCCAAAAATTTCTGGAAATCCAGGAGTGAGGTTAAAAATATCTGGAATACATAAATGAAAGACAAAAGGGCATACAGGAATAGTGTGACCAAAAACTGTTGTTTCAAAAGGCAAAATAATTGGAATTCCAATGAGCCATGGAGGAATTATGTTTAAGATGACCAGAAAACTTGAAAAGCGTTATAAAACGGGAGGGAGGGGGAATCTGTAATTCCATAGGGCATAGCTGAAAATGTTAAACATAGTCCTGATTTCAGTGCGTATAAATGTGTATCTGATCTTCTATAAAGTGACCCAAAATAAAGCAAATTAACGAAATAGCCACCAAAATATAATATCAATATCCTGTATTTTTAAGCACTCAAATTTAGCTAATTTTGCATGAAAAATGTTCCAAGTTTTTATTATAAAAATTGAGCCAATATTCCCAGTTTTGAGTAAAGACTGAAATGGTACCCCTTTTGTAAATGAAAGCAAGTTCATTGAAAGCAAACGACTAACTAGTAGGAGCAAAGAAGATCTCTTGTAGTGATGAATAAACTGATGATGATGACTGAGTTGCAAGACCTATTTTACCACTGACCTTTTAACAAGTTCAACAAAAAGTCAATACTATTATGTAATTGTTCTGTTTGTTCATGGTACATGGCACACACACAAAAGGAAAATCAATATTGTATTTCTTGGTCATAAACCTCATCTCCATGCAGTAGCCCTTTATGCTATAGGCCTACCTATATCATCTGTTTATTTACTGCTTTTAGAATATTTTAGTTGAGATGCATGTAGCTGTAGAGAGAAACTTTCTTAATTCTGTGTATTAAAAACAAATCTACCAATCGCGGCTTGGTGTTTTAATAACAGGCTTGATTTCCGGGATTGATTGATTTTCAATGATGGATACAAATTTTAAGTTTAGCATTAGTTTTTATCATTTAGTTAGGTATTATAAAATGTGACAAACTAAAAAGTAAAATAAATAGTATTAATGGCTACGAAAAATCCTTCTCTACGGGCCTAACCGCGGACCCAGAATTTAAAGTTTATTTTGCTTAGGCTAAATCATACAAAATATACCATATTTTGGCTGAAATTTTTAGAAAATATGTCAAAATTCTTCAGATTTTGGTAATATTTTAGGGCAATTTTAGCTACCCTCTAGAAAAAAAGCAAAAAAAACCACCCGACCGTACTAGAAGTTGAAAGGTCTATCTGCCCGTAGAAAAGGGTGGGTTTTTCGTCGCCTAAAATACTTTTAGATTAATAAATAACATGACAGAAAAAACCCAGAAATTTTGACAATTATAGTTTTTTTCTGATCATTTTAATGCAAATTTTGAACAAATTGTATCAGCAAATTCATATAGCGATAAAATGCCAAGATTACACATAAATATGAAATTTGAAAGAGGGACTAAATATACATTTAAAAATCCAAAAGCAAAAATCAAGAAGTACATATTAAAATTAATTTACTATATTAAATAATGCTCCTCGCCTAAAAATAGACGAATTCGTCTTTAATTAAAAAAATTCAATTTATTTGATTTAAATCAGATTTTGTTTTTATTTAAATCAATTTTTTATTCCAAGAACTGCTATACCACATGATAAAGTCAAGAGACCAGTGGAATGCTAGATCCTATCAGGTATTTACAAAAAAATCAAATCACGTTTTCAGATGTGAAAATTTCAAAGGAAAATTTAGTAAATCATGGGAAAAAAACCCTGTTGAATTATGCACCTTCAAAATGATTTTTAGCAATAGATAAAATGACATCATCTAATTATATCCAAAAGATGTAAAAGCAAAAACAGTCAATTCAAGAAAGAAATTAAATTAAATTTATCAAAAATGGTAAAAACTGAACAAGTTGATTTTAAATCAGCGATTTTTTTAAAATCATTTGATTTAAATCATGTGATGTAAATCGTGATTTAAATCAATTGATTTTTAAATTGACCAAAATCAGGTTTTTGATCAAAAATCACATTTTAAACCAAAATATCACAATGTGAACCAAAAATCACATTGTAAACCAAAAATCACATGAATTGAGTAAAATTTACCCCAAGTAAAATGGGAAAAGATTTTGCTCTGCTGTTTAGTAAAATTTTGCACAATACCGGAGTAAACGTGTATACTCAATCAAGTTGAGTAAACTTTACCCAGTTAGAAGGGACGTTCCCTTTTTACCATCCAAGTATGATTTTATCCAAGGTTGAGTAATATTTTTGTTAGAGTGCACAAGTGTGCTAATTCATTTCATCTTTTTAATGGCAATCAACATGATGAATGATGAGAGATTTTTACTTTCAAGTGATGCAAATAAGACTACTCAACTGGTTTTTTTTTAATTAGTCAATAAACAAGCTTCTGAAGACAGACACTGCTAGTTTAAGACTTTTAGGCATTTTTTTTTAAATATAATGTCACTAATGATAATTGATATAGGTTGAGGTTCTAAATTATTTTAGTTAATTAACACTAAAAGTGTGCATTGTACACAGGCTTACTATGCACAATGCACATATTTATACAATTCACTGAATTCAGCCACATTAATTTGCTGTTTTGGGGAAATTGGTGATTTTTACTGACAAGGCTGCTGAACTATACACTCTTGGTATTTGAATTATCGTACGATAAATTACGGGATATTTTATATACTGGTACTTGTGAAAAATATTATGGAGACTGGAACATATACACAAAATAATATTTATATAAATTATTGATCAAGTTTTAGCTTGTATGGATTTTGGTGATATTGTCCTAAAATTTTCAGAATTCTGCACCCATGACTGCAGAAAAAATCCCACATTTTTCAGATCATTTATTATTAGATGCATATTAAACCCACTGATACGTTTAAACTTTTGATTGTGAAAAAACAAAAATCACCTGGACTGTTGATCATGTGCCATGTAGGCCATGAATTTTGGCAAATTCTAAAAGCAAGTGCCTCGATTTGAAAAATAATTGATATGTTAATATCCTATAAAGTGCCATTTCATAAGAAACCCTTTGACACTTCTACAATATAAGTAAATAAATCCTAGTATAAAGGTAAATCATCCACAGTAAAGTGCTCAACCAAGAAGGGAGCTGGAATATATTTAAAATAGACTTGGTGGTTTATTAAGGGGGTACTACACCCATGTGGTAAATTTGTGACTATTTTTGCATTTTTCTCAAGAAATAATTACACACTGGTAACAAAAGTTGTGATTGGGGCAAGGAATCCAAAAATACTACACTGAAATTTCAGTGACTCAAGACAAGCGGTTCAGTTTATATGATAGAAAACGAGGTACATCCTAGCATGAATTGAGTAAAATTTACCCCAAGTAAAATGGGAAAAGATTTTGCTCTGCTGTTTAGTAAAATTTTGCACAATACCGGAGTAAACGTGTATACTCAATCAAGTTGAGTAAACTTTACCCAGTTAGAAGGGACGTTCCCTTTTTACCATCCAAGTATGATTTTATCCAAGGTTGAGTAATATTTTTGTTAGAGTGCACAAGTGTGCTAATTCATTTCATCTTTTTAATGGCAATCAACATGATGAATGATGAGAGATTTTTACTTTCAAGTGATGCAAATAAGACTACTCAACTGGGTTTTTTTTAATTAGTCAATAAACAAGCTTCTGAAGACAGACACTGCTAGTTTAAGACTTTTAGGCATTTTTTTTTAATATAATGTCACTAATGATAATTGATATAGGTTGAGGTTCTAAATTATTTTAGTTAATTAACACTAAAAGTGTGCATTGTACACAGGCTTACTATGCACAATGCACATATTTATACAATTCACTGAATTCAGCCACATTAATTTGCTGTTTTGGGGGAAATTGGTGATTTTTACTGACAAGGCTGCTGAACTATACACTCTTGGTATTTGAATTATCGTACGATAAATTACGGGATATTTTATATACTGGTACTTGTGAAAAATATTATGGAGACTGGAACATATACACAAAATAATATTTATATAAATTATTGATCAAGTTTTAGCTTGTATGGATTTTGGTGATATTGTCCTAAAATTTTCAGAATTCTGCACCCATGACTGCAGAAAAAAATCCCACATTTTTTCAGATCATTTATTATTAGATGCATATTAAACCCACTGATACGTTTAAACTTTTGATTGTGAAAAAACAAAAATCACCTGGACTGTTGATCATGTGCCATGTAGGCCATGAATTTTGGCAAATTCTAAAAGCAAGTGCCTCGATTTGAAAAAATAATTGATATGTTAATATCCTATAAAGTGCCATTTCATAAGAAACCCCTTTGACACTTCTACAATATAAGTAAATAAATCCTAGTATAAAGGTAAATCATCCACAGTAAAGTGCTCAACCAAGAAAGGAGCTGGAATATATTTAAAATAGACTTGGTGGTTTATTAAGGGGTACTACACCATGTGGTAAATTTGTGACTATTTTTGCATTTTTCTCAAGAAATAATTACACACTGGTATCAAAAGTTGTGATTGGGGCAAGGAATCCAAAAATACTACACTGAAATTTCAGTGACTCAAGACAAGCGGTTCAGTTTATATGATAGAAAACGAGGTACATCCTAGCGGTACCTTATTTCTGATCATAAATAACAAACCGCTTGTCTTGGGTCAATGAAATTCCAGTGTAGTAATTGATTCCTTGCCCCTATAATATACATAACTTTTGTTACCACTGTGTTATTAGTTTTTGAGAAAATGCAAAAATAGACACAATTTATCGAGGGTGTAGTACCCCTTAAAGATGAAAAAACATGCATATTATGAAAATATGCATATGAAAAAGCATGTGTATGAAAAGGCAAATATATACTTGTGTTAATTTTGCTCCTATTAATGGTATTTTTGGACTGTGTAATTTTATTCAGTTCATGACCGGTCACGTACACTTTGAAAATTCATAATTCGAAAAGTTTTTGTCCGATTTTGACCATTTAACCACCAAAATACTTCTGTTGATTAGTTATATCCAGACAACAATCGTTTGCAACAACAAGGGCAATATGAAATTTTGATAGTCGTTCCAGTAGCCTGTGGGTTGCATTGTAGGCCTATACTATGTATGAGGGGCGGTTAAAATGTTCTTAGAATAAGGTATGCTACTTTGTCGCAGGGTATGAATTTGGTCTCATTTGAAAGCTAGCTTGTTCCTTCAAAACATTACTGCAAAAGTATTTGATTTTTGCATCACTGTATGGGCAGGACACTCTGCTGAGGAAGCCTACCTCCTTGAATTCACAGGTACTCCAGAAGTGAACACAGGGTCATCCTGGAAATTTGTTCCGACGGTGGTGAAAACTCACTAATTTAACAATGTACAGTTGATGTAAATGGTGATGAAGTCCTTGATATTCAACAGCAACGAAATGGTCCTTACAGTTCAAGGATGGAATGAGTGTCCTTGAAGATCATCCAAGGTCCAAAAGACTTGCTGACGTCACCACTAATGATATACGTGCTGGTACAGTAGCATTGATAATGAATAAAGAACCAAACAAGAACGACGAGATAGCCACACAAATGACAACTCTGATGAAAGTGTTTTCAACATAAATTTATTAATGTTTGGGTATTACATGGTGTCTTCTAGATGGGAGTCCCAGTATCTTTATACACAAAATTGATACCAGTTGACATAATCAGGTCAACGCCTTCTATATACTTAGAATGAGGACCAAGATAAGTGTCGTCTATATAAGATTAAAGGTGATAAGACATTAAATCTATGGAATTATGAGTCTATTCATTGGACACACCTGGATCTCCCACCCTAAGAAGATCATCACTCAAACACCATGATCGTGGAAGGTCTTCATCGCTGTTTTCTGAAATTCAGGAGAGTCTTGCCAAATGAAAGTACAATCATGGGCATATATCATACAATTTTGATAGCAAAATTGAGGTAAGCCATCAAGTGAAGAAGGTTGGTGGCCCGGTTGGTGGTAGGAATGAGACTATTCTTGGATTGTGTCATTTACCCTATTCTCAGTTTGCCAAGCTGCCATTCACGACTAACTAAATCAACCATATTGTGGTCCAGGCACGGCCTCCAGTTAGTGAAACCTATTTTAAAATTATTAAGACCTACCTTCATAATACCAGGTTTGCTGGTGATCAATGCTGGTGAGCCTTCACTGAAGAGTGGGTTCATGGAGCAATCGAAAACCTTCCGCTTTGTTGATATAGAAGGTTTCAAGAAAAATTGCGACAGGTGCATTTAGGTATGCAATGACCACGTTTAAGATTGACATAGAAAGAATTTGGCTATATATTACAATACATGTACTCAGGCCTGTACGCAGGGGGGGTGCAGGGGGGTGCGACGCACCCCCCCCCAAATTTGGAAAAGTATATAAAAAGTCCCAAAATTTCAGAATCTGGTAGCGTAGCGAGCAAAAAAATCAGGGTTTTTACGCTTTTTTGGACCAAAAAGGTCCAAAATTTTGTCCACTTTCCACAAAAAGGTCCACTTTTTCAAAATCAGCACCCCCCAAATGAAATCCTGCGTACGGGCCTGCATGTACTCTCCCAAAAGCAAGCTTGAGAACTAGTTTGGAAATTGGAAAACGTAAATCCAGTTTTAAAACAACAAAATATTCAGTGAAAAATTCATGGTCATATCGTGCCAGGGTCCGGGTATACTATAAAGGGCCTACCCCACGAACACATTAATTTTCTAAGAGTAAGACAAACTCAGTCTCATCCAAACTTTTAATCAACATAATTTGTCAGTCAAGTAGGCCTATACATGTATTTGTTCACTTTAGACCGAATGGTTATTTGTTGTTGTTTTTTCTTCGAAAACATGAGCACATGACACAAACAAGGTATTTTTAATATAAACTGAGCTCAAAAAGAAACTTATAATTTTTCACAAGGTCATATCTTGAAATCCTGTCCATCAAATTGAACCAAAATTACACACAGGTTTATTTCAATACTCTACTCTTGACACATGTCAGTAACCAAGCGGTTATCCAACTGACACAACAGCAAAATACACTGACATGGGACAGCTTCCTGGACCACATTCACAGCCCAGCCCTGTTTCATGAAAAAAGTGTATGAAAAGCAGAAAGCATCACCGTTTTATCATCTGTGCATGGATCTTGTGTGCATTCTCACAGATTTTTTGTCCTGGGTGCCAAATGTTAGGCTGTGAAAGTGAAGGAAGTCCAGGAAGCTGTCCCATGACAGTGCATTTTGCTGTTGTGTCAGTTGGACAACTGCTTGGTTACTGACATGTGTTTTGAGTAGAGTATTAAGGTAATCCTGTGTGTAATTTTGGTTCATTTTGATTGACAATATTTTAAGATATGACCTTATGATTCACAAGTTGTAAAAAATTATAAGTTTCTTTTTGAGCTCAGTTTATTATTGCACCATTCAATGCAATATGTATTTATTTTTGGTAACAATAAAGAACCATGTCCTACATTTTCCAAATATGGGTGTTTGCATTTGGAAGACGTGTGTGGACTTTATTATTACTCTTATTTTATTCATACGTCCCCAAATAATTTATATAATAATAAGCTCTTTGACCGTCCCCATCAGGGAATTCCCTTTAACCAAGGAGCACCTGCGTAGTAAAAGGTACGGTACTGCAGCAATTAGCATAACCTCTATCGGCCCGAAATGATCGGACTCGTTCCTCTGTGGCTCTGTATTTATCATGTAGCCTATATATTATGTAATATATTTATTTCATTCAAATACAGTTTTATATTTAATATAAAAACAACATTTGAGGCTTTAGGTATTTTAGTCTCAGCGCAAACCTAAGTAAGAAAGTTTGAATTCTTATGCATATCCATTGACAATACAACAATATTCGAGATGAAAGGTAGAACAAAAGATCATGGCTCAAGAAAAAAAGAACAGTATTAAATAGAAAATAGTTAAGGACATAATTAAGCAATTTTGTCCTAATGAATTTTTTGAAAGAACTGAAGCAAGAAACTGAGTTTTACAACCCAATCCTTTTATAGTTCCAAACGTTACAGTTCATGGACCTAAAGACCCGGTTTGACAAAATATTGCTATGTAGGCCTATTGAGAAAGCAACATGATTACCACGTTCGCTCCATGCAAGTAACTATATTTGTAAAATGGGGCCGTAAAATTGGTTAGTCAGTTGAAAAAAAAAATTATTGAGTATTTTTAAAAACCCTCTATACCCCTCCATGAAATTCCAGAATTTTCATGCACAAAACAGGGTCGGAAATCCAGGTTTCTTCCTCAAGTATGCTTTGGAATTCCAGACATTTTAGAATAAATTTTATTTGCCTACTATGGGGAGGTACATGTTTTATCTGGAATAGCCCAACTTGCCAAATTGAAATCTCAGCCCCAATCGCGGGTCAAATCATCAAATCTCAGCCCCAATCGCGAGTCAAATCATCAAATCTCAGCCCCAGTCGCGGGTCAAATCATCAAATCTCAGCCCCAATCGCGGGTCAAATCATCAAAAAGTCAATAATATTTCCTTAGCCATTTGTTTCTGTGGGATACTAACTTACGGAAGATCGCGTGCACCAATGTCGAAAAGTCATCCTTCGAACAGGAAAATATGGAATTGACAGATGTCGCGATGAAAATATCCAAATGTCGCCCAATTGGGCTACAATTGAATCGCGGGTTTAGCAACCTCCTTTGAACCAAACGTTAAAATTCGGTAGGCCTTCTTTTCTAAAACAATTCTTGGCATAGGGCCTACGATGAATGTACATATAGGCCGTGCTATAAATAATGATAGACATTTTAAAACATGCATGCTCAGCCAGTGGTGGCTCAGGAACTGGAAGAATTTTGCTAGGCCCCAAGCCGAAACGAATTCGTCTCAGCCCCAACGTAGCCTAACATTAGGGCCCCAATTTAAAGTAAATTAATTTTAAGCAATTTTAATGTAAAATTCAAAATTTTAAGGTAAAATTCAAAATTTTAAGGTAAAATTCAAAATTTTAAGCTAAAATTCAAAATTTTAAGCTAAAATTCAAAATTTTAAGCTAAAATTCAAAATTTTAAGGTAAAATTCAAAATTGTAAGCTAAAATTCAAAATTTTAAGGTAAAATTCAAAATTGTAAGGTAAAATTCAAAATTTTAAGGTAAAATGCAAAATTTTAATAGGTAGGCCTAAAATTAACATAATTTAAGATACTTCATGCCGATTTCAAAACCTTCGGCACCCGGTTACCATCCATGATCCAGCACACACTCCTTAGCGTTTCGCACCTTGGACAAGGTCTCATATTGCCCCCCCCATGAGCCAGCTGCTAGTAATCCAAAGTACATACAAGTATATCATTTTGAAAATTAAATGAGTCAAAGAATCTTATATTGGTAACATCAGGTTTTTTTTTTAAGTTCGGTTTTGAAAGAATAAAAAATACCGTAATATTTTGGGTGACAACATTAGCCTACAAAAAAAGTTATTTCGGAGTGAACTCTAATAAACTTGATGTTTTAGTACTGAAAAAGGTGTGTAAAAATCTATATTTCATGACGTCAAAGCTGGAAAGTCCGGGAGGGGGGGGTGGATTTGCTACTCCTCTATGAGCCTCATGTTTGGTATTAAAACTTACGGAGAAATCTGGATTTCCCACTATTTCCTCTATATGACTGAGTTGAATATGGGTTCCACAGTTGGTAAGTTGTACAATAACTTCAAAATTACTAGTACCTGGAAATCCTGGTACAGTATTAGGGAAAAGACTGGAATTCCTGCCTACAATTTTGTAACTTTGAAGAAAAACTGAATTCCATCCATAATCATGTGAAACAAAACCTGGATTTCTGATATCCTCTATGGGTCCCACGTTTGGTAAATTATGTAATGACTGAAATTAGCTGGAAATCCTGCTTCAGTAGGGGAAAAGACTGGAATTCCTGTCCATAATTTTGTAAAAAAAACCTGGAAATCCGATATCCTCTATGGGTCCCATGGTTGGTAAATTGTGTAATGACTTAAAATTACCTGGAAATCCTGTGTACAGTAGGAAAAAAAACTGGAATTCCAGTCCATAATCATGTAAAAAAAACCTGGAAATCCGAGTTCCTCTATGGGGGGTGGGCAGAATTTATCTGGAATAGCCCAATAAGATGTTACAATGTAGTTTCCCTCTGCATCAGTTGGAACTATCTGGATTGTAAACAAGATATCATCACAGCATCACCATCTGATGAAGATGCTAGTCGATCTAGTGAAAATGCAGCCTGTGATTCTGTTATTAAAATGGATAATTTTGACTTTGAAGAGTTTCAAGAGTTAGACAAGTTAGACCAGGTCTAACTTTATAGGCCTGGTCTGGCTATGGAGATTTAGTCCTAAGGAGAAGGGAAAAAAGCTCAATTTCACAAAAGAAACAACTAGAGTACACAGTCGTGTTAAAGCCTTTACAAAAAGTAATGCAGCAGTTATAAATATATGAGCTTCAAAAATCATGTTTACAATAATTTAACATAGAAAGAATGATGGTTTATTCAATCACATATTGATTTTATACCCCATACGTCCAACATCACTTTTAAGTATTATTTTATTAAAATAACATGTGACTGTCCACCACAAACCACTCGTAAAGTCGGCAAATAGTATTCTGAACTACGGCGCAAAATGTGCATAAAGGTTGTATTCATATGTACTTCAAGTTGGTGTGACATGTGTCTTATTTTGTTAGTGCCAGTCAAATGTCTTTTAAATCAATCATTATTAATCCTATTGTTGAAGAGGATAATAAGCTTCTACCTATGTATAGAATTCTTAAATAGCTCTAGTCTTTGTTTGCTTTGGCTAAATCCTGTTCAAGTGGTGGGATTTAACTATTAACAATGAGAGGACATTCCTGAGCCTCGTTGACTTGGATGACTTGAAGTTATCGCCAATTATGACTGTTTGATATTTATTACTAGCAATGTGGAAAAATAGACATATGTGACGTGTCATGTCAAAAGGAGACACTTTTGGGCAGGTTATAAATTTTGAGGTTTTTACATATCTTAAATATAGAGACATTTTGCTCCACAATGCCGTTTTCTCCAATGAAATCGGACATTCCTAAACGAAGATATTGAGTTCCGAAGTTATGGTATTATAAAATTGGAAGTTGAGATATCGGCCTTTAAAAATATATTATTAACAATGTTGAGAGTAGGCATTAACTTGAAAAATGTCTCAAAAAAATACAAGATGCTAGTTATATTCTGCTCTGAAACTATCAGACAATATTTTTAACACAGATAACATCACAAATTCGCAACAAACCCAAATTGTGCAAAAAATTACCCACCGGCAGTTTTTTGGCTATTTCTCCATTTACGATCCTGCCCAAAAGTGTCTCCTTTTGACATGACACGTCACATATGTAGCCCAAAATAAAAAGGTACCTTTTGCTGAAGGAGTAAAGTTCAACAAACCATAACTCCACTTCTGGATATCTTTATTATTTTAAAGCTTACGACATATATTTTCTAAATACGAAATAAAACAAAATTTACAGGAGGCAGACTTTACGAGCGTTTCGTAGTGGACGGTCACATATTAGCAACACAGTAGTGTTTTAAAGAAATATGCAGTAAATTGTATTCAGTGCAAAGATAATGGCATTGTTTCACATGCCACAATGCTTGCATAATAACCATTTGATCATTGTTAAATTTTTTTTTTTAAATATGAGTATTTTTCTTTAAAAGCACTAGACTGTGTTGCTATTTGAACAATATTGGTCCAATGGTATATCAAAATCTGCGTAAATACACCATCGTTCTTTCTCTGTTAAATTATTGTGAATACACTGAATAGTTCTGAAGCAATAGGCATATTTATAATGGCTGTGTTACTTCAGATTGATTCCTATCATTATTAATTATTAACTAGTCCAGGAAACAAACTTATATGTTTGTATGTTTAGCCTATGTTTGATAAAATACACAACAGAAAAACAATTCAAACAGCTATATACAGTTCCACAGGCCATGCAGGTGCCCAAGCTATTAATGTAATAGATGAAACATATCAGCCTAGGTGCATTGGAAATGAGCAAATGAAATTTCCAATTGATTCAATTGGGATCAAATTTGAAATCAGAGATGAAACAAGGAACTCCCTGAGGATAAATTGCTCTACCAACGCATTTTGTTTACATGGAAATGTGTAAAATTATTGGCAAATTTACTTTGTTATTAAATCAGTTTTTTGCATGGGAACTGCACATGGAATATTTTAAAAATCTAGCTTTGACTTTGAATAACATAATTTTTAAATAACTGATTTTTGATTTCAGTTATTAAGCCATCTTAATTAAATAGTTTGACTCAAAGTTCTTCAGAAATTGAAAATCTAATGCACAATTTGGTTTTTATTTATTTTCTTTTATTCTTTTTTTCCTCAATATTTTTTTTTTTCAATTTATCTGAACAAACTTTGGGACAAGTTTGCCAGAAAAACATGTCTGTTGAGAATGTAGAGTGCCACAAAAACATCTAGCTACACTACCACACTTCACCAAGGTACTTGGGTGGCACTGTAGTACCAGTGTAGTACCAGTGCAGTATCACTGTGGGTTTTGTGCTGTAGCTGCATTGGTAGGCCTACTGTAAGGTACTATGTATGTACCAGCCCTGTACCTTGGCAACAGTGTACCTGTGCAGGAGTCTTGTAAAGAAATTGACCTTGAATGCTTTTTTGTTGTTGGAAAAACAGGAATCAACTTGTGATGGGTTTTTTTTCCAAAAATTAAAAAAAAAAAAGGGAGGAAAAAATCCCATAAATGTGCACAATTTTACTAATATGATGCGTATGTGAGCTTTGAGTCAAACGTATTAATTAAGATCATAGCCCCAGTCTTAGATCATTATGACCTGATCTGATCCTATCATGGAGCAAAAGTCAGAAATTTTGAATGAAATTATAAACAAAAGTCTAGCATAAATCAGTATAAAACACCAAGTATTATAATTTTAAAACTAGTATGATAAGACACATGTTTTGGTTGATGTTGTTGTTTGTAGCATATAAACCTTCAACCAGGGTGGTGGCTGAACTTTTTGTTATAAAAATACACTACAACAGCAAATACAACTTTTCAAGTAAAAAGAACCACTTTACTTGAAGCAGCAATTGTGTATTTGCTTATATACATAATGTATTAATGGCACTACACATTTCTATTAGAGTTGATATGAGTGAAGTCTGTCACTAGAGTTGAGTGGCATACTTGTCATGTTTTCTGTGATGCATACATTTTGTTTGTCACATTGTAACTTTGACATGTAGTATTTGCTACACACCTTTATTAATTTCTCCAAACCTGAAGAACAAGTAACATGAATTTGAATGGGAAGTTTACATATTTAATTAAAAGTGATTTTGATCAAAACAACTTAAAGTCATATTGTAGATTAGTATTTCTTTTCCATAAGATGTTAGCTTTTACTGTCAGATATGTTCCCTTTTAATTGTGAGCCAAACAAGTGAGGTAGATCAAAGAAAATTGGAATTTTAGTTTACTACCAGCACCAATGTGTGTTACTCCGGTGGTAGTAATATGGTACGATCCTTTGATGTGTGTGTATATGACTGTCCCGCACTCCATTTACGTACTGTGTTGTGAACATCACATACGTATTCGACTAATATTTCCATCATAATAATAAACCATCTTGAAGACGGTTTATTCAAAAACCAGAATTTAAAAAATATTGAGGGCGTCCTCCTCCGCAAAAGTTACAATATGGCTTTAATATAAAAATGTGTTAGTATTCAGAGTTCAAATCAATTGACATGTTTGGTTGATGAAAAAGTGAAAGGTTTAGTCATTATTTAAGTCATGCATCCATGACATACCATTTATACACAAATGTGACCTGTTCTGACAAGAACAAGTCGCATTTTTGACATTTCATGATTTGAATAAAAATGTGTAAGCACGGATAGCATCAATACTTTTCAAGATATGGATAATTTTGTAAATGATACGCTGATATTTTTGCTGAACTGCTAATCTGAATAATAGACTTCATAAGAAATACTTCATGAGAAATATAAAGTACTTTCAAGGATTTGAAAGTCCACTCAGTCCCAAGGTCAAATACCATGAAATTAAGAATTCCAAAATTTTATTTTATTTATGGGAATGTCATCTTTAAAGGCCTATAACTCAAAAACATGCCTGGCGACTTGTTCCGGGTTTTGTTGGAGCTGGTCACAAATGTGCTAGAAAAGGATTTCATAGTGTATTTATTATGCAAATAACCAATTTCCATGCCCCACAGAACTGTGTGCATCTATCGGGAACTAACCTTTGCCGCTGCAGGAGCCTGCCCCTTCTAAAATCTAAAAAAGCTTGATTTTGACTTGGAGAAATAAAGTTAAACTATGTGGGAAATTAAATATGAGAAAGGTTTTAACACAAGTCTCCACGTACATAAATGACAGCCAGTGAAAAAATGTTGCTGACCATCAAGTTGAACCTGGGTCCTAGGTCCCAGGTTCAAATCCTGAATGGTCAGTGAAATTTTTTCACTGGCTGTCATTTATATATGTGGAGACTTGTGTTAAAAACATTTCTCATATTGATTTTGACTTATTTTGCCAAAATATTGTCATATCTCAACAATGCAAGATGGTAATATCAATTTGTTTTTGTCTAAAATTTTCGAAGATAATTAATACAGTTTCAGAATATTCTGAGTGATTATTGACTATAAATAATAAAAGTATCAAAGTTGGCTAGTTATTGAGACACCCTGTACACAGCCAGGCAGGCAGAAAGAAGTCATCATTTGCCATGGATGCATGTTTCTTTAATGTCCCATTGAGCTTCAAGCCATACATATTATATCCAGCACATATCATTTATGAAGTCAGACAAGGCGACTACTATCTGCAATGCATTTATGCAAAAATACCCCAACTGACTCGCTTGAAAGATGAGAATCCCTTCAGACGTATAAGATTAATAATTTATTTAAACTATTTTCTTGCTCCTGATAAAATCTTGGCTTGATGCCAGATGAGACATGACTAGAGAATACAAAAATATCACTGGTTATCTAAACGTATCGACGCGACCAATCACGTAATGTTCTTCAGTTACAGGTGGGTTGATGCGAACGGCCCGCAGCAGAGAAAGAAATTCACCTGGTTCCAGTAATCGTACTTGAATTATATCTTGCCTGCAGTTTGCTACGTCGACACTGCATGCGTGTTTTGTTACCTGAGTGTGGCGGGAGCTACTTGATGCAGTGACGTAGCTAGTAACAGCGTTGTGTAATGTATGGAACAAGTTGTAGTATAGGTTTCTGAGACTCATCAGTCAGTTAAGCGTCTGATAATCTGTTCCACATGTTATACACAAGCTTTAGCTGCCTCGACTGTGCTATACCATATAGCTATTGCCGTAGAGCCATATGAAAACCATAGTATATGCAAGAGGCCTGGTTTTTTCTGTAGAATTTAAGCTCATACATGGGACTTTGCATGCATCAACGTTTGAAATAGCCTGGTTGAATTTGCCAGAGCTGGATACATGTGTTAACAATAACTGCAGTTTCTTTACAGGACTTGGATAAGAACATTGCATGGCCCAGTGCTCTAATACATGTGTTGGTAATTAATTGCATGGTATTCAGTTTACTGTGTTGGAATCGTTTAGCATGAACACGCTATAGCACTGGTGTACGTCATTGTGTAACTTGTCTGCAGATGCTTAATGAGCGTATGTATCTGCCTCCACAGAAGCTTAGATGAGATTTGTCTGTATGCATGATATTCAACTCATGACCAAGTCATTGCATGATTCACAGCATCAGTCTACAGGTAAAACTCTAAACAAACATTGACTTGGAAAGCACATATAGTGCTGGGGTAAACCAAAACTTAAGGCTTTCTCTATTCATAGCCACCTGTCGGGAACATACATACAAGGATTGCAAATTTGAGCAGCGTCGGAAATCGCCGGTTATAGAAACTACTTAATTACGCCGCATAACTGAATTGTTGAGATGTGTTGTGTATTCCAAGTACTGCAACTTGTACTCTGAGGATCACTATTGATTTAAATCCAGGCACTCCACGGCGTGATCACGAATAAACTGGATGCGTGCGGCAGACCCAATCTGAGAGCAGAATCAACATGACTATTTTATACTGCGCTGTTTTCTGATGCTAGTGGAAGCATAACATCAAGCTATAAGAACTATACTTTTAACGACTGGTTTGCTTGTGGTATATGTAGCACACCTGTTAAACATTGGTACCTGGGAAGAAAAATCATTTTAAGGTAGGTATGTTTTTAAAGTCTATGGTTTAGGGGTGTGTAAAACTAATGGTATAATGCTTGAGACTTGAATAGTACAATGCTACTTGGGATTTGTTGAGTGACATACATGAATAAAAAATATTCCAAATTGTTCAAGTTATGCTTTGATGAAATGCAATAAGCACATATAGCCGTTCAGTGCAGTAAGTACAAGTATGGTTTAATTAATTCATGCAAAATTTGTTTGTTCATTTGTCCTGCCTTTCATTCAGTAATACATTTATTCCTTCAAGCATATAGTTATTTGTATTGTTCATTCAATTATTTCATTTATCATTCGTTTGTTTGTTTGTTCGTTCGTTTGTTCGTTCATTCATTCATTCATTCATTCATTCATTCATTCATTCATTCATTCATTCATTCATTCATTCATTCATTCATTCATTCATTCATTCACTCATTCATTCATCCATTCATCATTATTTAAATTGTTTTAGAGGTTTCAAGAGAAACTGCAATACTTCATGAAGGATTTTATAATAACAGTGGATTGTTGTAAAAATTATGTATTAAAAGTGACATATTTCTTTTTATAATGTGCAATGTGACAAAGCAACTGTGTGCTACTTAAACACTATAATCAAATGTTGATAGCACACTAAGTCATCAATAATATTTATAGCAACATTTTACTGCTGATGGCAAATTACTGACAGCAAACTACTTCATCAATAATCTACTGCTGATAGCATACTACTTCATCAACTACATAATTATATCTACGTTTATTTGCCAGAACCCCTCTATTAAGGGGTGACCTGTTATTGGTATACAAAGGACATTAAAAAGTGATCTACTGCTGACAGCATACTACCTCATCTATCATTTACTGCTGATAGCACACTACTTCACCTATCTACTGCTGATATAACACACTACTTCATCAATTATCTACTGCTGATAGCACACTACTTCATCAATTATCTACTGCTGATAGCACACTACTTCATCAATTATCTACTGCTGATAGCACACTACTTCATCAATTATCTACTGCTGATAGCACACTACTTCATCAATTATCTACTGCTGATAGCACACTACTTCATCAATTATCTACAGCTGATAGCACACTACTTCATCAATTATCTACTGCTGATATAACACACTACTTCATCAATTA
Organism: Amphiura filiformis; assembly: GCF_039555335.1. Taxonomy (NCBI): domain Eukaryota; kingdom Metazoa; phylum Echinodermata; class Ophiuroidea; order Amphilepidida; family Amphiuridae; genus Amphiura; species Amphiura filiformis. The sequence continues at coordinate 61,197,816 of NC_092629.1, read as the reverse complement.
TCTACTGCTGATAACACACTACTTCATCAATTGTGATGCGATCAAGCAAAATCAGTCGGAACTCGGAAACATTAAATTTTCAATTTCTTATAGGATAGTAAAAACATTTACAAAGCTGCATTTTGCAGAAATTTCCATTGAAATTGAACAACCAGTTCCAAAGATATGAACAAATAAAGAGCTTTCAAAACAAGAGGAAACAAAAGGAAATATTTGCTTTGTTTGGCTATATCTCAAAATCAATATTTCCGAGTTCCGACTGATTTTGCTTGATCGCATCACAATTATCTACTGCTGATAACACACTACTTCATCAATTATCTATATACTGCTGATAGCATACTACTTCATCAATTATCTACTGCTGATAGCACACTACTTCATCAATTATCTACTGCTGATAACACACTACTTCATCAATTATCTATATACTGCTGATAGCATACTACTTCATCAATTATCTACTGCTGATAGCATACTACTTCATCAACTATCTACTGTGGTATTCCGACGGTATAAAGACATCTTTTGACCCATTCCATGTCAACTCCAGGGATGTGCACCGCAGCACCTCTTCAATTTTTTTCTTTTTCTGTGTGGTGGTAGATATTGATGAGAAAGTAAAATCCCGAAAATTTGAGCTTCATACTCTATTTCGTTTTCCCGTGGCATCAATTTGAAATTTAGGGGGGTCAGCGTAAAAAATGTGTCGCAACGCGAAAGACGACGTTTTGAAGGTCCATAAATGTATAAAGGGAACCCTTTACAACTTTGAAAAATATATGTATCCTGGGGTACTTTTTGTGTAGAATTCAAATCTGGCATCAGAAAACTTGTAACTCCTTTACTTTAAAACTGATATATCCCTCAAATACCTGCAACTTCGTCCATCCAAGACCAACTTTTTCAGGGGTCAGAACTCCAAAAGTAAAAAAATTTTATTGTCCATTTTTTCCAGCTCAGATGTTTAATATGCTCATTATCTTATCAATAGTAATGTCATATTAGAATACATTTGACTGGCAAGAAAGTGGACCCATAAAATTATTTTTGACCCCCCTGACTTTTCAGTTCTGACCCCCCATCAAAGTTATGTTGAAGATGGACCAAGTTGCATTTCTGAGGGCCCTATATCTTTCTTGAAGTAAAACAGTTACAAGTTTTCTGATGCCAGATTTGAATTCTACACACAAAAGTACCCCAGGATACATAATTTTCAAAGTTGTAAAGGTTTCCCTTTATACATTTATGGACCTCAAAACGTTGTCTTTCGTGTTGCAACACATTTTTTACACTGACCCCCCTAAATTTCAAATTGATGCCACGGGAAAACAAAATGGAGTATGAAGCTCAAATTTTCGGATTTTACTTTCTCATCAATATCTACCACCACACAGAAAAAAAAAAAATTGAAGAGGTGCTATGTGCACATCCCTGGAGTTGACATGGAATGGGTCTTTTGTATTTAACACAAGTAACCTTGCTTGGTGTATAGCATACTACTTCATCCACTATCTACAGCTGATAGCACACTACTTCAACTAACTACTGCTGATAGCACACTACATCAACTATCTACTGCTGATAGCATATACTACTTATCAACTATCTACTGCTGATAGCACACTACTTCATCAACTATCTACTGCTGATAGCGCACTACTTCATCAACTAGCTACTGCTGATAGCACACTACTTTAACTAGCTACTACTGATAGCAAACTACTTCAACTAACTACTGCTGATAGCACACTACATCAACTATCTACTGCGTATAGCATACTACTTCATCAACTATCTACTGCTGATAGCGCACTACTTCATCAATTATCTACTGCTGATATAACACACTACTTCTACACAGGTATTTGAAGGTACTATTTTATTTGAAAACACTAAAAAAATATTGTTGTAGTGTGTTTTCATACAAAACATTTTAAAAAGTTATCATGACCTTTATATAACCCGACATTTTAATGTTATTAAGAGTAGTATTGCGTACCAATCAAAGAAAATCAAAAATAGTTGGCAGACTTCAAAAAATGGAATTTCTTCTTACTTTATATCAGGATGCAACTTTGGTCAAAGTCTACAAAAATCAAAATTATTTCATCACTGCACCTTCGTTACCATAGCAACGGCCAAAACATCAAAATGACCGGTTTTAGACTATTTCGCCACTTTTACAAGGCTAAAAAAATAACAAGTTTCAGGATTCACCATATAAAGGAAAAATAGAAGTAAACCTTGAGAGTTCCACGACATAATTGGCAACATCTAAACTTTCTAAAAATACAGTTGTTTTAACAAACAGTCTGTCCTACTTGGGATATTCCATTGTTTCAAATAGGGGTGTTTTTCGTAATTTTTGACTTTCTGAAATATAGCAATATTCAATGAGCTGTAACCCCAAAGTGGTGCTTTTTATATGTTATATTTTTCAGTGTGGCTGGACTAGATAGTACTGTACCCAAATAAATAAAAAAAAGTTCTGGTAATTTTAATATAGACAAACAGTAATGCCATAAAGATAGGTATTTTTCCATAAAATAAGAGTTAGACCAGGTTAAAAATGTTACCACACATGAAAGGAAACATTCTCACATAGTTTTTCTGGACCAGTTTTTCATGAGCAACAAGAATTTATGAGGTAAAAATAAAACCATGTATCCTGAGAACTTCCTGTGAGGGCGCTTTATTCAAAATGGCTGCCAAAATCCAATGAAAAGCTACTATACGTTTAAAAAGGTCGCATAAAAGATAAAAGTGACTAGATTTCGGATTTGTATTGATGAAAGTAATGTATAACTATGTCAAGGTATTAATAGAATGGTACCAACAGGTCACAGTTGGGAACGCTTTTCAAAATGGCCGCCAAAATCCAATGAAAAGCATATATATGGTTAAAATAGTCACTTATGAGGTATGATTGCAGTGGCGTAACGTCATAGGGGCACGGGGTTACATGGCCCCCAATCGATCTGAATTTTAAGAATCCAAAAAAACGGACTGCCACCCATATTGGTTGGTGCCCCCTCCCATATTATGATAACTGGTGCTACGCCACTGTATATGCTTGACCAGATTTTGGTTAAGCATTGATAGCAGTAATGTAAATATACGCGTACGTCAAGATATTAATAGGAAGGTGCCAGGAGGTCACAGCTGAGGGCACTTTTCAAAATGTTGGACCAACATAGTACACCGTTAAACTTAAAATAGTTACTTAAAATGAGGTATAATTGACCAGATCTTGAATTAATATTGATCCCAGTACAGTAAAATTAAGTCAATGTAATAATAGGAAGATACCGGGGGTCGACAGTTGAGGTTGCCTTTCAAAATGGCCACCAAAAAGAGCTGCATGATATCAGCCACAAAGCCACAGATAAAAGTGTTAAGAAAGAAAGTTGTCTTTGATAAGAGAATGTAATAGTTGTCTTTGATGAATCATTCAATAGTTGTCTTTGATCATTGTCACCTCTAAGCAAGTGTTTCAGAGTGCTATATAGCAAGCTACAAAGTGCTATATAGCGAGTCAAGATGGCTAATATGATCACCAAATCTCCAAAATGACCGCCAGAGAATTGTCCCTATGTATTGACTATTGACAAAGGGCAGGATATTTACTTCATACTCTTCTTGGTTTCACTGAATTCTTTTATTGTGTGTTTATCTTCGAGATCACTCACATCGATATCACTACATTAAGAAAATTATTCTTCATTATCTAGCCTATTTGAAATCAAAGCGGCATATAGGTCATATATATCTTCTTTTGTGAAAACGTTGCATTCTCTGAAAAGAAGATAGCTGCACTTTGAGTCTGCTAAAACCTTTTCCTTCTTTGACACCAATAGACTGCTTTGTTCTCGATGTTGGTAAAGAAACTGTTGAAATCACAAGACAACTGTGATTACCTGGCGATAACTTTGGATGTCATTATTGTCATACCTCTTGTTTGTCTCTCAACATACTTGATGCTTTATGTCAAGGAAAAATGCAACAATGATCAATTTTCTTGCATAAAGGCCTACTGGCAAAAGCGAAATCCTCATACATGACTGGTAGGTGTAAATGTCCTGACTAAAGTCATCGGGTCAACGGCACATGCAATGCCAGTTGCCTCTGCTGTAACTTCAAGAAGCAAAGTTAAAAAGTGACACACTGGCCTATTCAAAACAACACGGACTAGACATCTGGTTTGAGAGTGGTAAATGGCTAATTTGTGTGCGCCTTTGATTTAAAAGAAAAGGAACAAAAGAAAACTGAAACAAAAGAGCTGACAAAAATACAAGTTATGAAAAGTACAGAGAAGTAAAAACTGAAATAAATATTGCTTTAAAATAAAGCTTCATCGAAGAAACTGTGTAGTCTCTTTGTTGCGCTTGTTGGAATCTTTTTGCACATCGTATATAGGCCAATTAATTTGTCACTTTTAAAACTGGACCTTCGTCTATTCAATTGCTTTTAACTTTTCTTCTTGAGGTCACATTGGATTCAATGTGGTGTCATAATGTGCAGGATTAGATAGTGCATCTATTACAAAAACCAATTTACCCCAATATGGTTAAAGGCCCTTTCAGTGATTTCACAGGAACATTAAAAAATGGAAATTTGTCAGAGTTGCTTAGAAATAAAGAATAAGTCTACAGAATTTCATTAAACCACTTTTCCCTGAATACATCGACAAATTAGTCAAAAAACAGAAGTTTTAGAAAGGTTTTCTACTTCAACTCAGATCGACTCGAGATTGTCGTACAGTGCGCCACCAATCGACTGGAAAAACTTCCTAGTCCAGTGTTTCTAACACGGGGAAGTAGAGTCTAAATTGATTTAAAACAGACGCTTAATTTTTGTAGTAGAAAACAAAATAAGCAATTAAAGGTCACCGAGGCAAACTAACGGTCAATTCAAATATGATAAACAGTTAAAATTGTGTATTTTGTTTAAAATAGTAGCTACTGATGTAATAAGTAGTAGAAACAATACGCAACGCGTGTTAGTACGGTGGAGAGTGAGCTTCTCGATCTCGAGTCGGACTTTTTGTACTGTCAGTATCAAAAGTCCAGAATCATGCAAATGCTTTATTTTGTCTAAAATACACGGCTTTCGACCGAACCACTAGCAGGCTATGTTAGCACATCTATGCCAATTACAAAGGTACCAAAATCTGAATTTTGATGATTTTTACGATCGTCCGGATGAGCAAATCACTGAATGGGCCTTTAAGTTTTGAAATAATTGTGCTTATTTTTCCAAGTGTAACTTGGATGGGGGGGCTCTCAACTTTAGAAGTGACGGGTATGTACCTACCGGTGTCGCGAAGTAGGGGCCTATCGGTAACAAAGCGTTATTTTAAAAAAGGGGTCATTGGGTACAAACAAAATAAAAAGGGGGTCATTGGGTATAATATTTTGAAAAAAGGGGGTCATGGAGTATAAGATTTCAAAAATGGGTCATCGGGTAGAAATTTTTGAAAAAAATGGAGCAAAATTCGAAAGTTTTGACATTATTTTGTTGCATTTTGTTGATGTTCTTCTAGAAAAAGGGGGGCATTGGGTAGCCGCAACCAAAAAGGGGGGGGGGTCATCTGGTATGATTTAAAAAAAAGGGGGGTCATCGGGTATGACTTTTTAAAAAGGGGGTCATCGGGTATTAGTCGAGTTTAAAAGAGGGTTGACAGGCACATACCGTCGCTTCCAAAGTTGAGTGGCCCCCTGGGGTAAGGATACTTTCTTAGTGCAGTATATTTAGTTAATATGTTGCCCTTTGTGAACATAAATTATTCCTGTGGACATTTTAGTGGTCATCTTGACTTGGTGACTCGTTCTTTTGCACCCTCAAAACGATAACTTAGAGGTGACAATGATTGAAGACTACGATTACATCAAAGACAACTATTTCAATGTTTCAAATATTTTTTCAATAACATTATCTGAGGCTTTGTGGCTGATTATACTGTACTTTGATAAATATTAATCCAAATTCAGTTCAATTATGCCTCTTAAGTGACGGTGTACCATATATATAAGCTTTTCATTGGATTTGGCAGCCATTTTGAAAAGCGTCCTCAACTGTGACCTCCTGGTAGCTACCTATTGAAATCTTAATTTAGCGTTACATTACTGTCATCAATACTTAAACCAAAATCTGGTCAATTATACCTCATAATTGACTATGGTAACCGTATAATGCTTTTCTTTGAATTTTGGTGGCCATTTTGAAAATCGTCCCCAACTGTGACCTCCTGGTACCTTCTTATTAATATACCGACTACATTACTTTCATAAATACAAATCCATAATCTAACAAATTCTATCTTTTATCCGCCTATTTTAAGAGCATAATTGCTTTTCATTGGATTTTGGCAGCCATTTTGAAAAAAAAGCGCCCTCACAGGAAAGTTTTCAGGATACAGGATTTTTACCTTATACATTCTTGTTCCTCAGTTTCTCCTTTCATGTGTGGGACCTAGCTCATTTTTAACCTGGTCTATTTGGCCGTTTTTCAGCATAGCTGTATGATAGGTAATAACAAGATGAGCAACAGCTTCACTATGAGACGTTTTTTCTGGCAACACTGTCATTAAAATATTATCAAATCGTGTCTCTCTTTACGGTGTATTGATGCCAATTTCTTTTGGTACATTATCAACCCTAATCAGGATTTTCAGTGAAAGTAAATGCTCAAAATCCATATTTTTCCACACTACCTTATAATGTCAACAATCCTAAAAAGTTCAAAGTTTCTGGCAACACTGCTCTCCAGTAAAACAATTACCAGAACTTTTTTTTCTATAGATATGTAGACCAATACCTTATCTACCTACCCTGCAAAAATAATTTAAAAAAGCACCACTTTGGAGGTTACGTCATTTTTAAAAAGATCATTTTTTCATAATTAAATTAATGAAAAACACCCTATTTTACAAAATGGTATCTACCATATTGAAATAATTAATTGTTTTGTTTACTTCATTTTTGTAAAGGACAAGGATGGATACTTCATTGTATGGGAGAAGATTATTTTAATTCACGTTCTTCATACAGAAATATGACCTAATATTTAAGCATTTTTCCAGTTGTGAAAAGGGTAAAAATAGTGAAAATTGGGTCAATTCATATTTTGGCCGTTACCATGGTAACCATAGATGAAGAGGTAAAATTTTAACCAAATTTATACATGTTGACTCAATGTCTAACCATGGGCAATGTATAAAGAAAATCGATTTTTTGAAGTCTGCCACCACATCTTCAACAAACTACTGCTGATAGCACACTACATCAACTATCTACTGCTGATAGCATACTACTTCATCAACTATCTACTGCTGATAGCGCACTACTTCATCAACTAGCTACTGCTGATAGCACACTACTTCAACTAGCTACTACTGATAGCAAACTACTTCAACTAACTACTGCTGATAGCACACTACTTCATTAACTATCTACTGCTGATAGCATACTACTTCAACTAACTACTGCTGATAGCACACTACATCAACGATCTACTGCTGATAGCACACTACTTCAACTAACTACTGCTGATAGCACACTACATCAACTATCTACTGCTGATAGCACACTACATCAACTATCTACTGCTGATAGCACACTACATCAACTATCTACTGCTGATAGCATACTACTTCATCAACTATCTACTGCTGATAGCGCACTACTTCATCAACTAGCTACTGCTGATAGCACACTACTTCAACTAGCTACTACTGATAGCAAACTACTTCAACTAACTACTGCTGATAGCACACTACTTCATTAACTATCTACTGCTGATAGCATACTACTTCAACTAACTACTGCTGATAGCACACTACATCAACGATCTACTGCTGATAGCACACTACTTCAACTAACTACTGCTGATAGCACACTACATCAACTATCTACTGCTGATAGCACACTACATCAACTATCTACTGCTGATAGCACACTACATCAACTATCTACTGCTGATAGCATACTACTTCAACTAACTACTACTGATAGCACACTACTTCATTAACTATCTGCTGCTGATAGCATACTACTTCAACTAACTACTGCTGATAGCAAACTACTTCATCAACTATCTACTGCTGATAGCACACTACATCAACTATCTACTGCTGATAGCATACTACTTCAACTAACTACTACTGATAGCACACTACTTCATTAACTATCTGCTGCTGATAGCATACTACTTCAACTAACTACTGCTGATAGCAAACTACTTCATCAACTATCTACTGCTGATAGCACACTACATCAACTATCTACTGCTGATAGCATACTACTTCAACTAACTACTACTGATAGCACACTACTTCATTAACTATCTACTGCTGATAGCATACTACTTCAACTAACTACTGCTGATAGCAAACTACTTCATCAACTATCTGCTGCTGATAGCACACTACTTCAACTAACAACTGCTGATAGCACACTGCTTCATCAACTATCTACTGCTCGCACCACGGAGCGTTAAACAGATGGGGTCCAGGGACCGCCTTAGGGCCCCTGGTGGGGTCAAGGGGCAAAGCCCTGGCATGAGCTCCTGATTTTTGGCATATTAGAAGCTTCTTCCCTCTTTTTCTTTCCTTTTCTCTTCTTCCTTCCCCTTTCCTCTTCTTTCTTTCTTACCTAACTACTGCTGCATACTACTTCAACTAACTACTGCTAATAGCAAACTACTTCATCAACTATCTACTGCTGATAGCACACTACTTCAACTAACTACTGCTGATAGCACACTACTTTATACAAATATATACTGCCATGAGAGGTTCTGGTTAAAACTATGGGCCCGAGGTGAGATCAATAGAACTATTTTCCTGAGGGGCGCAGCCCCGAAGGAAAATAGTACTATTGATCTCAGCGAGCGCCCACAGTTCTAACCAGTCCCTCGAATGAAGGCAGTATATATTTGTTTTATATCCTTCATTCATAGATTTTTTGTTCATTGATTGGTTAAAAGATTACATGAAAACTCCACCATGTTGCGAGAAAGGCCTAGGTAGGACCTATGCACGGTAGGCCGGTTTAGGCGGTCCAAGGACTCCCACTGTAATGTCATGCATGTTCATGTGCTCATGGTTTTTTAAGCTTACTCATTGTCAGTGTATATTTGTTCAAGTTGTATCTTCATTCCACTTTGCCTTCATGTCATTCATAGATTATTTGTACAAAGATTAGTGAAAAGATGTACATGTAAAAAGATTTAGGCCTAAACTTGAAGGCCATCATGCATCGGGATAGGCCTCCGTACGCACGGCACTAGGCCGGCTAGGCGGCCGGCTGTCCAAGA